>NW_028259158.1:477750-637000 GCF_977971745.1 Zootermopsis nevadensis
TTTTCACAGAACATCAAGTTACTAAGCATAATTGCATTATAAGCCAACAATTCTTGGAATAAAGAAAGACAATAAAACAGAGGAAACAAATGAAATGAAAATGAAATATTCATGAACAAGAGGGACGCGCGGAAGAGGGTTTGTGTCACCGAGGCAACCGGCAACAGGAAAAGTGTCTGAAGAAACAATCATTGTCAACTTACCTGAACATTTCTCGTACAAGCTTAGATGTTTCAATCTGAGACTCTTCAGCCCACCTTACAATTGTACTAATTAATATTTTTCTGAAAACCTCTGTAACAGTTACATAAGATGGTTAAACAAGATATAATAAAACTAGTAAAAAGCCCATTTAAATTCAACGGGGAATCTTTCATATCCAAATCCCTCACTCTCTCTTCTTCTCCTTTATCCTTTTGTATCTTCTTCAAACCTTTCTCCCATCTCTCTTTCTTACTTTCCTTAAACCATTTCATACCTTCTTTCCTTCTTTTACTCGTATTCATTTCCAATCCCTTTCACATATCAGTATCCTTGAACCTTCCCATCCTTCGTAATAACCGAACCCCTCTTTTTAGTTCACACAACACATCACAGTGACTACTTCACTTTTACAAATTATCATCATGCGGATATTTGATATGGAAAAATTTAATCTCAAGATGCTACATAATGTGGAAATTATCAAATTTAATCAAAATTCATTTATTCCGTTCTTGAGTTGTTTCATGAATATGGGCAAATGGACTGAATGATTTTAGAAGGTGTTCCTCAAAGTTGCAAACACACCTAAACAGGATAATAAATAATGATAAATACCAAAACAATCACAGCTCATGATAAGCAATGAAACTGTCCCTAACACATTACTGGGATTATGTAATAAGACTTAGGACTAACAGCTTACCTTCTGGTGATTTCTTTAAAGGTTCTTCTACTTCTTTGGGTTCTATTTCCAGTTCTTTCACAGCATTGATAAAATTAAATAAACGCTTGAATGGGCGAGACTTCGCCACATCTGCTGCGGGTTCCTGAAGAAAACATGAAAATTCTTAACTGGTGACCACTCTTGACAGCTTATCACAGCAATATGGACTTCCCTTACAGCAAAACAATACACCATCTTCACCTCACCTCAGTTTCTTCAGGCTCCTGCAGAGCACTTAGTGAAACGTAGGACATAAGCCTGTCGTGGAACTTAGCCAGACGCTCGGCCAGCTCTTCTCCACAGGGGCAATTCTCCCTCCAAGTTCTTAAAGCCAAGAATTGCATTCATCTGCAAAAAATCAATAAAACACAATTATTCTGCAATTTTTCCACATTACTCTAAAATACTCTAAAATTTAGAATTCTGTCAAATGAAGAATCTTGTAAGATTTGAGGTTTTCACAGCGGTGAGTATGAAGATTCTTTTTAACAATGATTTTTGTACAAGTTATGTTCTCCAGTTTTATGATTAACCTTCAAAGGTTGAAAGGGATGTGTGTGAGTGGATGAATGGCACTATATTGTAATCATATATTTTATTTATTAATATGAGCTCAGACGTTGAAACATGTCCTATACGCTGTTTAGCGTCACGTATAAATGTTTTACGTAGCAATTATAATTCACAGACTTCAGTTATGTATATTCAACTGAAGTTCATACCTTTCCATCACTAATGGATGTAAAATTAAAACAAGGCATGAATTAAAACAAACCTTCAGAATAATGTCAGAGTCCTGAAAAAAAAAGTATACTGCAAGACGAGATTTGTTTAACTTCCGAACAGCATCCATAGTGACCAACAGTTCTAGCTTGTTTTATACAATTCATGCTGAATTGTTAGAGAGAAAGAAATCCAGCAAAAACTGAAAGTACGAAAGCACTTACTTGCTCTCGAGGTGGGCATCTGAATTCTCTGGTCTTCTTAGCTGCAACAGCTGATGGCATGTCAGACTGCTTGATTTCAACGTTTCTTCTCAGTTGATCCTATAAAAAAAAAACATTATAGGAAACAATAACATGAAACTAGCACATTACTCATAAGATTTGCTATGACCAATCTTATGTAAGAACCACAGTAACATCCCTTCTTAGAGTGAGCTATATGATGAAACAGAGAGTTAGGTTTCTTATTATAATTCTAATATTTGATTCTCTTAAAGAATTTCTTGAAGGCTCACTCACTTACGTCAAACAAGTTGCATCTTATTCTGTTTAACTACGAAACTTCAATATCATTCTAAAGCTTAACGACAACAGGATAATATTAAAAACTATACAATGAACAAACTAGTAATGAAGAAATAATTATTTCAGTATTTTTCTTCCCACTGAAAAATATATTTAACGTTCTGTGACATTTTCACGAAAGGCCCCCTTAAAAACTACACGGTTTCAGTAATCTTGATAACTTGTAAGCAGTTACTTAATCAGTCGGAAAGATAAATTACTTCAGTTTAGTTAGTGTGTAATGTAAGTCAGTGTTTCTATGATAATTTTAAAACTTAATTTCAATATAAACTTGAAACATTCTTTCACTCTAAATTCCAAGTACTAATAACAATATTTTGTGTACAAAGTTTAGACAATTATTTAGAAAATGTAGTAGTTTGTAATTTATACCCTAGGTTCATAAAAGACTTGACAAATCTTGCAAATTTCTTGCTTTAAATAGAAATTTGAACCTGCAAACTATGGCATGTAATTAGAATAAATTATAGTTTTCTGGCTATTACTGTCTAGAAGTAGAACTTACAGTCTGAAGATCACTAATAAAATCGTGACTGAAGGCGATGGTGGATTCCACTCTGTGCCGAAGCTGAATATCACAAAGGTGATGAAGCAAGTAACACATCTGAAGTTTAGCTCCTTCAGCCATCTTCATTTGTAACAAGCCCTTCTTATGCTCATCCTTACCATCTGCAAGGCACAGTTTATATATGAGCATATTTTTTACTGAAATTTGGGACAGGCAGGTAAATACAGACAATTAAATTTTGTCAAAATTCTTACAAGCAATCCATCCAGATAAATTCTGGCCTAGTGTACCGCTGAAGTAGGTTTTCTTTTATTTATTTAAGACCATATTAAACAGTCGTGACACAGTAATTCTGTTTACTGTTATGCTTCGCAGTGACTTACTTATCATGTAGACAATTTTTACCAATAAATTGTCAAGGTGCAGTCATATGGTCAGCAGCAGGACAACAAACTCTGAATGTAAGAAGAAGTAATAAATTTAATTTCACTCCCTCCAATGTGATAAGAGTTCATTTCAGATATCAAATCATCATGGAAAATGTGGGCAATTTTGTATCGTGAATTGACAGGAAAAGATTAAAAGTTATTCATACAGCTAACTCAGTCTAGAAATAACTTCACAGACCCTGTGTCGAGGCAAGAACAGTCGGGTCGTACGACACAACTACAAAACTGAGGGTTCGGGCCTAAAGAAACCTGAAATAACTGAAAATAAATGTAAAGTAGTTACGTATATAAAGACAGATTTTTACAAAAACTTTACGTTCAGGTAAATGGGTTCATTCTCAAGAACAGAGCTTTCATTTGACATTCTAAGCTTAAAAATGCAATAAATACACTGTATTTTGTAACAAGGATCACTTTATATACATGTGCGTAGACCACGGGAATTTAGATGTCGTACCTAAAACATTAATGGTTTAGTTGTATGCTAGTGGCCAGCTTGAATGCACATAAGCCATAATGCAAGGCCAAGAAAGGTTAATATTTAAATGCTCTCTCTTCCCAGCTTTTATCTCAAATTATTATACACGTACAAAAATTACCTTTCTGAAATGATTCATCCCAAGTCCCTGGATCAATCATGATCAGCGACTTAACAACATCTTCAACCAGGAACGAACGGTCCACCAATTTCAGCGAGGGCCTGAAAAAACATCGAACATTTTCATCAGTACACGCACAGCTCTTTATAAAGAATAAATCAAACCAAACCATTCCACAAATGCCCAAGTTTATACAATTTATACGCAGTAGTCTCTTGTAACTGGACCCACAAAAACTATCTTTAATCGCCCTGATGACGGAGGCAGTATGACCTCCGAAACGTTGGTTAACATCGACCAGACTATGTAGTGCAACAACCCAGAAGATGGCAATCTTCATACTCATCGCCCTGATGACGGAGGCAGTCTGACCTCCGAAACGTTGGTTAACATCGACCAGACTACACGGCGCAACAACCCAGAAGACGGAAATCTTTATCTTTAATTGAATTTATTGAATACGTAAATATTCGACTTAGAAGCAATCTGACTGGCCATATGATACAAACATATCATTTATTAAATTTTTTATCATTAATATAAAAATGGGACCCTGTGGAACCAAGGGATCACTGTACTTGTATTCAAACATGCAGTTTAAGAAATATTTAATCCAATTTGTTGCTTTAATCCAAACAGGATTGAACTGTAACTGCAAGAATAAGAACCAATCACATCACAGACTTCAATAAATTTGAATCAGGAAGGTAGCCTACAGGTTCCCAATATCAAAAAAAATGTAATCCTGATTCAGCATTATAAAGTTTTTACGTGCACGTGTGTGTACATATTTTCTCCTTTTTCACAGAGTACAACAAGTTTAACAACATTTTATTAGCAAAACAGAATTCTAATAATATTTTCTATTCTTCTTACAATAATTTAAAAATGTACGTCTGTCATATTCATCTGTGGTCTTACTGATTCTGTTTTTAGGCAGCGCAGACTATGGTCCATTGCAGGATCTTCATATAATTCCTTTAACTCTGGACCCAACGGAACGATATATTCATTTTTACAAACCTCCCTGAAAGACAAAATCATTACTTCAGATGATTACCTAAAACTCAAAATTTAATTAACATATACTACAGTAACTTATGAATATACAATCAAATTAGGTCAAACACATGAACACAAAATTTTTAAGACTCGTCGTCTTTTAGTGAATCCTGGTTATTAACCATTCCCTGTACACCATTATATCGATTTAAGTCTGCATCACTTGTGGACCGATGCATTTTACCTACAACGGAGACTGTAGACGAGATAAACGTTGAATAGATATTGATTAATTTTCAAATGTATTTTTTACTTTTTATAAAAATCATAAAAAGGAAAGCTTCTACTGAAAACACAGTACTTTCAAAAGATTTGACACACACAAAAACAAACAGCAGTAGCGTTGAATACGCTTACACAGATATGTACTTAATGTTTTGTATTATAATACTGAATTGTAAGTAACAGATGTTAGTATCCTTCGCATTCTAAAATCTGAGTGATTGGTGAGGAAAACCCTACTATAATCTTGTTGGATTAATTTACTATATTCATAATAATAAAGTTCTGTTGTAGTGAAATGCAATAAATAAATTAATAACATCACATTTTAATACACAAAGGTCAATGAGTTTTGTTCAAATGAGTGGCACATCATGTATTTGTAACAATATCCGCAAATGGAAAAATAATTGTTCATCTTGCGTAGGGAATGACCAATATTTTCATTATACTGATATTTTGTTACAGTGGAGTTCATTATACTGAAAATTTAATGTAGTAATAAACACTTCCCTTGGCATGCTGCATCCCATTCTGTACCGATAAACCACATAAACAGAACCTATCAAAATCATGTAAATATACATTTTGTCTGTTGTGACTAAATTACATAATACGACAATTTATACAAGATATATAAAAAGTACTCAAACCAATTATTTTTTACTTGACAAGATGTTTCACGATTGACAGATGCCACAAGATACTTTTCATTAACTTTCCTTACAGTCACAAATCAGAGTAAATACATCAAGTTTAAGGTTTACATGCGTCATGTTTGTGTTTTTTGATTAAAATATATAATAAAATTCAGGTCAATACACAAAACTTGATTTAGATGTTAAAATTTAAAATTTAAATGTTAAAATTTAAAATTTAAATTTGCGCCATTCATCACTATAAGGATGTTGAATGAAAGCGCTCTAATGTAACATCCTTAGTGATGAATGGCGCAAATTTAAATTTTAAATTTTAACATTTAAATTTTAACATCTAAATCAAGTTTTGTGTATTGACCTGAATTTTATTATATATTTTACATCAATTTATATTTCTGATCAGTATTTTTGTCCTACGACCAAGCTGTCCTAGTCCATGTCCCATCCATGAGACTACTTACAACGAGTATCCGCACTAAATAAAAACTCACACGAGAACTACAACTGCTAAATAAGCTTCAGCCTGGAATTGTCATGGACTGTCCATGTTATTCATACACATTATTTTGTGTATATGTACTGCATATATGTGCACATGCATTACATATACCATCCACTTTATTTGCGATGAAACAGTGGGTAAGGAAATTCTACATTTTCAGAGACACCTTCATTTGAATATACTTCAGAACAGTAGACTGCTGGCTGCATGGATACTTGCTTCAAGAATATACAAGTAATTATAAGACAATTTTTACCTCTTCTCAGAAAAAATGCAATTAACAAGTTGTACCGAGAGCAGAACCATTGAACGTTGTAATTGGAAACCAACCGCTGGAGAATGTGGAGCATTTCAAGTACTTGGGAAGCATAGTCACGACGGACGCCCTATGCACCAAGGAAGTAAAAGCAAGGATAGCCATGGCCAAGGCAGCTTTCGTCAAGAAGAGGATACTTCTCACTAGCAAGTTGGGCTTGGAGATGAAGAAGAAACTAGTGAAGTGTTACGTATGGAGCAGAGACTTGGACACTCAGGAAGAAGGAACAGAAATACCTGGAGAGTTTTGAAATGTGGTGTTGGAGAAGAATAGAGAAGATCAGGTGGACGGATCGAGTGACCAACGAAGAAGTATTGAGGAGAGTCAACGAGCAAAGAAACATTCTGCAGGCGATTACACGAAGGAAAGCTAACTGGCTGGGACATATTATGAGAAGGAATGGATTACTGAGTGATATCATCGAAGGCCAGGTTGAAGGAAAGCGAGGACTGGGAAGAAGATTGATACAGCTAACCGACGACCTTAAACAAGGAAAGAAGATGACGTTCCAGGAGTTAAAACGAGAAGCTGAGAATAGGGAAAACTGGAGAGCTCTTTTTGGGCAGAGCAATGGACCTGTCGTAAGACAGAACACTTAATAATAATAATAACTCAGATTCTCCCTAAACCAGTCTGGATTTAGTGGTCAATAGCTGCATAATTCATGCATGAGAACCAGTTAAAGAGGTGGTGATATAGGCAAATAAATTTTTAATTTTAAGTGTGTGCTATAAACAAGTGTCGCTAAATCCAAGTAAATACTAACAAAGCAGACACTTTGGTTTTTCTTTTAAATAAAAATTCTAAAAAATGGAAGTCAAGTGTAAAGTTTTGTAAAACAGATACATTTTTATGTTTTATATTTAGGAGGGTCTCATATTATAACACAACAGTATAATAGCTCAAATTTTAACATCAAACCAGTGCCTTCATATCACTACTTCTTAAATGGGATTGTGATCCAGAAATTAATATTTTGCAGATGCTCTACGTAATGGTGTTATTCAGCTGCGTACTTTCTACAGTTAACTACCTTCAAAACAGATAGAAATTAATGTGTCTAGAATAGCTAATTAATTCAACTCTACAAAAATGAGCAGATCACATAATCTCTAGTATAGCACTATATGCTTTTTTTACTCCTTTACTGACGAGGGCAGTATCTTCAGTCAACCATGTACTTTCACACAAAAGCGTGTGCATTTGACAAATTGTGGGTTGCTGAGTGCAGTGGTGACAGCCTTTTCCCTGCCAGGGCACAGTCACGCCTTCTACAGACCATGCGATGGAAGTAATATATGTGTATCATGAGAAGGTGCCAAAGCTGATTCAAAAATAGGGAACTTTAACTATGCAAGTAAATCGAGGACTGCCCACACGTCCACCAGTTTAATGCATCCATATGCCATTGACATGGCTACATCTATAGCAGAAAAACTGCACCAGAAAGTATATATTTACTTCCAAGAACATGAAAGTTTAGAAGAGATCATCCAGAGAAAAACACTGATCATATGACCCATGAATCCAGCTTAAAAATATTTTTATCAAAGCCAGCGCAAGCTATTAAATGACAAAAAGTCATTTGCAACAATTTTATGAACGCATCTGCGGAGAAAATATTGATGAAAGAGCCTTGATTACACTTGTTTCCTGGACTGGTCACAGAGATCCAAAGACAGTGAAACTCGCTCTGCCAAGTAAATATTTTGCTGTGTTAATCATTGCTGACAGAACAACAAAATATGTTCATCTTCTTCCTTCATAATAATAATAATAATCCGTGGAGTAACAGCTCCAGAGAGCCAAAGCCGACTAACTTGACTGCTGGCCTCACGTCCACATGCCTAAGCAGAGGTGAACGATCACCCGACCAGATATAGGGTGACGTGTGGTCAGCACGACGAACCCCCAGCCATTGCTAGCTTTCCTGACTGGAGTACGCTACTCATTGTAGCTCCCCAATTTCCTCAGGATGCTGGGTTGGCACCGGTCCCATACGCTGGCCGAAAGCTCACGAGAAAATTTCTTCTCCCCCGAGACTCGAACCAGCACGCGTTCTGTATCACCAGTCCGAAGCATGATGCCTCGGACTGCGCGGCTACGACGCGGGACATCATCTTCCTTCAGCAGTATAAAAATTACATAAGGCAGGCTGGATATCATGTAAGAGTCTGCTTGTATGTTTCTCTGCATGGAAGAAACCTGGTTATGCTATCCACAAAACATGCGACGCATTTGTAAATACAAAGTAAAATTCAACTTTGGGTTGGAGCCATGTCTCACTGTTGCTTTTATTAAATGCTCTTAAAGGACTTGCTTTAACTGTTTTCAGCATTTTATTCCCAATCTACACTTGCACTTTGATGCTGACCATGGCAGTAACTTGTAATACCATGTTATTCTCATGTGTAGCATGACCTTCGCAACTGTGTTGACAACTTTCAATAAATATTTCTGACACTTCAATTGATCTCAATCCAACACCTCTATCCAGTTGACCGTACATCCATTGGTGGGCTGCACCAGGAGCAAGTAGCAGATAATTTTATAGTGACCTGAACAATTAACACAGCATTACTCTTACGCCGCAATGCTCCGACATTCAGAATGCACAGTAGTGTAATCAGGACCAGCCTTAAGAAAACCTGCATCCTCAGTTAACAAACTTTGTACTCCCACTGCACCCCCTCCCCAAACCCCATGACCATTTGTAATTTGTGTGTAAAATGATCAATCGTTGAAGGCATTGCATGATACTGATGATGATGTTTCATGTCATTTTTCTAAGATTTTGGGGCCTTTTAAGTTTTTTATATGATCTGGCACTTAAGGGATGACAGAACTGATAATAGTGAACAAGAATTGGAAATATATGAATCGTACTAAAGAACCAACCTGGCATTCAATTACAATATGTCAATATTCTGTTTGATATACTCATTTTAGAAAGTTAAACAATGAGAAAACTGTCAGAAATATCAATTTTAAAATGTTTTCATTTCATTCAATTTTGCTTTTATGTAAATGAAAAAAGTTGTTACATGTTCTGGGTTAAACTTATAATCCTTTTTCGCATACCTTCTCAGTAAGAAAGGAATTTCATAATAAAAATAAATACTTTTGCCTGTACGAAATATTTGCTGAATGTTACAGCCAAGTGGATAACAATCCTGATTTGTATTTTGGAGGTTCCAGGTTTAAATCTCAGCCCGGTGACCAAACAATCACGAGCGAGGTCCTTCCAGGAATTGCGAGGATAGTAACTTAAATTAGACCAGGATCACTTCCATATCATTTCCAATTCATTATTCATTAATCATCCAATCACTCAATGCTACGTAGTCAGAGCCAATGACAGCATGTTTAAATAAATCATTTGCAGAATATCAGCAATCATCTGCCATGTTTCAAAATCAATCTTTTGTATGTTTCTAGACTTAAATGTTAAATAACTGTGCTTAAATGTTTGCTATTTTATTTATAATTGTTCTTAATCATTCAACTACTTAATATTTAACTGCGGTGATATTAAAATAAAATATCCCTTTAGAAAGGCCACAACAAACAGATTTGATTACAACAAATTCGCAAGGACATGGAGGGATAAACGTCTTAAAATATGCATCCATATAGGCAAACAAATTCTATAACAAATGGCGGAAGAAAAACTGTGACACATATGCAGGTAATCCTTGAGGTGCATAGTTGATTACATGTACTGGGGCTACTCAAAACTGCTATGGGTGGTGGGCTGCACGAGCTTTCTCTTACAGGGACTTCACGACTGTTTACATTGTTTCACAATAAGATAACTGTTGTGGTGTTAAACACATCACTCAAACAGTGGATGTATAAACATAAATTAGGTCATGCGCTCGTGTGCCTGAACTGAATGCCACTGACCTACACTTTAAAACTGAATAACCACAAAATAAAATCATTAAGAAAGATGTTTAAGAATGAGGTTCATAATTTTGTGACATTACTTGTGAAACTCTACAGTTTCTCAGAAATCATAATTTTTTGTCTGCAATCTAAGATTTACTTCTAAATAAATCAAAGATAGACAACTGTAAAAATAAAGAAATAATGTCAAAATAAATGAACTACACACAAGTTGAAAGGCTCATTTACTTAGGTTCAAGGTGGCAGCAATGCATTTTATTATTTATTTAGTGTTCTGTCTGACGACAGGTCCATATGAACAGGATCCTTCCATCCTTTTCTCGGACTGGGACCTGTTCATATACGTTCTTGGCAGATGATCCAGAAGTGGTTTGCCATTGCCTTCTTCTGTGTGTATGGATTATGGAGTAATTGTTGGGATGCCACGGAGAAACCGGGGAAGCCCCCGGAGGAAAACTCCGTGTTGCCTAGACCACGGCCTTGCCCAACACAAATTATAAATTCGGGCACCGTCGGGAATCGAACCCGGGACCCCAGGATTACAAGGCCAGCGTTCTATCCGCTAGACCACCGTGGCGAACAGCAATGCATACTAAAATAGAAATTATAATATAAACTAAAACATGAAACAAGGCATATTCAAAACTCAGGCACCGTTTAGCTCAATTACGCAGATACTTACGTTTGTTATTATAATAACACAAAATTCACATTGCAAGCATACATATTTATATCCATACGGATCACCTCTAATATACCTTGAATTATCCATGAAAGTCACATTCTATTAGAAATGCAGTTACCTAGTTAATAATGTTAAATGATTCATATGGGCTGCGTGCAACCCACACACCACATCGGGTCCCTAACACAAGACATTTATTTACTTACTGATAGTTCTATCGAACAAGTCTAGGAAACAGCTCACTACATCTCCTACTTGATATTGCCTGCCAAATGGATCGCTAGCACCAAAGTGTATCTTGATGGCCTACATAATCACCAAGTGACGCCAAGAAACAAAAAAAAACATAGACACTGCATGTGAAAAATTGTCACCACAGTTTAAGTGATGTCAAATTAAAGTTTCACTGTCATTCAATACTTTCATCATACATCGTAACATTGGAATATAATATCGATTTTCCAGCGCAGATTTATAAATCTGAATATGAATAACTGATCCTCCGTGCTTGAACACTTGCAAAAATTTTGTATATAGTCATTTTGCTGCCCAGTGAATGAAACATTTTGGTACTTTATAGAAAACGTGAATTGAAAAGTATAATAGTGAAGATGATTGTCTACTAAGATATTGCATCACCAGGTAATGCAATGGATGGTGATGATAACAGTTTGCAGTCAGTACCTTTGAAACATCAGTCAAGTTCTGCACATTATAACATCCCAGAAGACAGTCATCTTCATAAAATCCACTGCCATGCAAACTTAATCTGATCACATTTAACAGTTGTAATGAATGCATAACTCTTTATCCTCATGGTACTTAAGTACAGGCATACAACTTCAGCCTTCTTATCAATAAGTGCACTGGTACTTAATACTTAAATCCTGCTTCAAGGCTTAAATTAGGTTTAATAAACACTAAACTCCCAAATATCCATGTGTTGATTACTTGTTCATGACTTCATAAAAGAATTTCTTTTTGCATAAATATGGACACATGTAAATTAGGCTTTCAACATCTTTCTGCGTCACAATATTCAATTCAGGGTGGAGGTTGGTTTTAGGAGGGTCTACAGAAGATATGATCGAACAATCTTGCTTATGGTTACTTATAGTTGGTATCAGTGGTGGGAAGAGGAGGTTTGTTCCAATGGCCACAACTGATTGACTGTTTCTCTTCAAATATCATTGACAGTTCCGTCAAGTTGTACTGTGCATCAGTTAGGTGAAAATGAGAGTTAACACTTGTGAATCCTACGTATAATGGCTGAAGTAAATTGTACTGACAGTAACACAAAGCTTGAGTTACCTGACAAATTTTAGACTAGAAAATCAGCGATAAAATTAGCCATAGATTTTGGGATAGCGATACAAACCATACGTGACATAACGAACAATAAAATTAACTTAATGGAATTTGTAAGGAACTTTGATAGTGGTGTTTCTATCATATCAGTAGGTGAATGTTGCATTCCTTCAGTGGTTAAACCAGTAATGAGCAGAAAGAACATCAGATTTTGGCCACATCAGCGCACAGAACACCAAGTTTTTTTTTATGAAGCTTCGGGATTGGACGAGTTCAATGCATCCACTGGATGGCTGACCAGATACAAGCAACAATACTTTGTTCATAAAACTGCAGTACAGGGAGAGAGATATAGTGTCAATGATGCCACATCTCAGGTATGGTCTTCTGTGAATTGGTTTGATCACAGAGGAAACTTCTTTCAGGTCTAGAAGAAGATAATATTCAAGGCTTTCCTAATAATGACATTAGCAAGTCTGAAATTCTTGACATGGTGTGTGCTATAAGGAGTTTTGAAAATGTTTACAATACAACAAAGAACGGCTATGAAGTCAAGCATGTGAACTGACCTTCAAGCACATGTCAGAAATGGGCATCTGTCAACACTGCCATGAAACAAAAGGGAGAAGATGAGAAGGAAAATAAGAGTGAAGAGGGAGAAAGTAATGAATGTGACAGTCGTAACATGGTGCTACAGTACGTGGACACTTTGCTAGACTACGTGGGTCAGAGAGCGTTCACATGCGGTGATACTACAGCTGCCAGGTAAATTCAAACTGCTGGCTGTGAGGAGGAGTCTAACTGTTCACAGTAACAGGCAGCCATTACAAACCATTTCTCAAAATTAATATCACTTGTGTAATATATATATATATATATATATATATATGAAAGTAAATAGTGAAGCTTAGTGAACGCAAAAAATAAAATATTTTGCATTACCTGTCTTTCTCAATTATTTGTGTTTCTCCCTTTTATTAGCCTGGATAAGTGGGAGCTTATTGTACATACAACCAGACTTTATTAAGCACGCAAAATTCTATCCATAAAACAGATTATCTCCAATTTAAAGGCATCTGATGGTTCTTTTTAAGAAGCCCATCACAGACAATATTTAGAATGCTGAAGATAATTTTACCAATTAAATGTTAAGTAATTGATACCACCATATTTTTATATGAATAAAAGAATGAGTATCCTAAAAATTGATTTACATAGACATATGATAAGGACACTAATAATTCCAACTATTTATCCAAAAGAATAGTCAAACTAATTAGAACAACAGTATTATGCCAGAATTTAGTGCGCAAAGTGCACCTTTGTGTTGCCGCTACGAGTATTTTATTTTTGCAAGACATCTGTCTGCTGGATAATTATGTGCAATGCATCATAAACTGAGCACATATAAGCTACATGGCAGAGTGATAGCAGAAAGTTGGACAATGCTTTTGACATTGTACACTTAACAGGTACAATTGTTATATTACTGATATTTTTTAGATCAGTGACTTTTATGCAATATTGTATGTGACACGTTATTTTTCTATTACACTGAATGCAGCTTCACTAAAATGAGTCCAGATTTATAGATCAGATGTCACTGATTACTGTGGTATCAGTAACAGATCTAGCAACACAATGATTATTGATAGTGTAGTTCTTCTGGGTTGTCACATTATGTCGGATCTTAGATAAATACCAATGTTTCAAAGCTGTGAGAATCTTGGGGTCTCAAAATAATTATTAATGTAACTTGAGAAAAATTGGACAACGAGGTACTTACATTATAGCCATCAAATGCCCAAGTGTATTCATCACTGCCAAGCTGACATCCAGGGCTGCAATCAGCATGTGCCCAACCAACGCGCATTGGGCCTGCAGTCATAATCTCAAATTCAAAGTACCTGCCGGATTAACGACCACACAAAAGTAATGGATTATGTGTAAAGAATGAATTTCCATATTGGGAAAGCTAAAATGTTGAACAGCACTGAAGAGTTGGTATTTAATTCTGATTCTGAAAAACAATGTCTCTGATATAGAATGCAAGCAACCTCAGAACAAAGTGATGATACTGTTGTGACACAAAGCATGACACAACACAAAAGGGGAAACAGGGGTAGAGTAATTCAGATTATGACGAGCCATTTGAGGCCACCACCCTACACAAAATTTGGCCATGAATAATTTATAATTTATAGTAGAACATCCCAAAAAAGCAAGAACTATTTGGAATAAAACTATAACAGCTGTGCAGCAGATATAAGATTTTGTAATAATTTATAAAATCAGGATAAACACATATGATAACAGAGCACAGTGTGCCCACTGATAGAACTAGCATACGCATAATTTGTATTGGATATTTTATTGCCAAATCATATAAAAATGTACTGAATACACCAATGTGAATGAAACATACTGTGAATTTTACAGGACAAAACTACATGTAAAAATTGTGTAGAAAGGGTAATAATATTTAGTACCAATTCTTATAAATCAAAAAAATTTTCTATGGGGAACAAGAAATGCCATTTAAAAAGTTACCACTTTTTTTTCATTCCATCAACAGCAGCAGTTTTTTTTGCAACTAAACAATATTATCAAAAAAGAAAACTTCTGTGTGTTGATAACCATTTTAGAATCATCTACTTTTACTGTCATCATGAATATATTGTATAAAATTGATATGAGTCAAAATTGTCTATACATGTTATTTTGATATCCTCAAAAATATAACATGTTATATTTTGATTCACTCATGCTTTTCAGTTGCTATACAGTAACTTACCATTTTCCTGTACTGACTGCATAATTCTTCTCTACTCTGTATGTTCTGAATGCCATATGCTTACTTCTTGCGGCTGAAACAGAATGATGCTGTTACATTTTCTGTTCTCCTAACTCGCAAATTAAACTTTTCTAAACCTCCTTCCTCTGCCTATATTCCTAATTCGAAACATCACACACTCCATGGTGCAGGATAATCTTTGAACATTTGACTGTTACAAAGCATAATTAGAACATTTTAATGTCAAGGCTTTGAGGCGTTAAATTCAGTGCCACTTAGCCGTTGTTCCAAAGCTATATGAAAAAAAATCTTGCATAATTAAGAACAGAGAATAAACCAAATATAAAGTCTGTTGAACAGTGCACATGTTGGAAATCAACACAGAATTAAAATTTTTGTTTCCAACACACCTCTGAACGACCAATTCCTTAAAACATACCTTCAAGTTGCTCTCCAGGTTGTATCCGTAGGCCAGCAATGTTCGAACAGTCTCACTTGCTGTGTCCCTGATAATACAAAATAGCGAAGTTATGTACACCCACAACATTCAGGAAATTTTATGTGCTTCATAGCTTACCTTCTAACACGTTCACTGGTGGGAATATAAATATATCAGTTCAATCTTTTGCCACCATATCGAAACTTCTACCAACCAAATTAAGACACACTGTAACCTCATATTATGACAACATAGACAGAAATTTAGAAAGTATTATGCAAGGCAAATGTTTCCAAAGGACAAACAGAGAGAATGAAAAAAACCCAATAATAAATGTAAAAACCGTGGTCAAGAATGCCAATAGATTTGAAAGTTTCCAAACATCCTTTTGCTAAAAAATTATTGTTTCAATGCTTTCCTAAAACAATGTAATTTTAAGATAAAATCTGAAAATCTTTAGGTGGTTTAGGTTACAGCCATGTGACATTATGCACAATTTGAAATTTGTCAAATTAGATGGCGTGTCTATGCACACCAACAAAAATGCATTTTTATAACTCAAGGAGCAAAGTAAAATATCACGGTACTGAGAGAAAATTATTATTTGTTGTCTTTCACAGATTATGGTAATTCACAGACATTCAACTATAGTCGAATGCTGCGGCATTAACGTTAAGTGGCTAAGATTACAATCAAAATTCAATGATTCACTGTAATGGTGGTTACTTTCTGGCCTCTTCATATGAGATGTAAGGCTTAGTATTAGAATACAATGGGCTACAGCCATACTACATACACAGAAAACACAAATGCCACAGCTACAATTTAATACATACCGGTTTGCTTTCTTGATAGCATCATCCACTTTACTGTAAGGAACCAAATGTGGACTCCTCTTCATATCAGAATCCTGAAAGGTATTACATTTTTTTTAAAAATTTATGGTCACATACGCAAAAAAACTAGCTGCCATTTACACTGTATCAGTCATGTAATGTAGGCAGAATGATTATACTTTATTTATTGGTATAATTTTCACATTTATATATTTTAATGAACAAAGCAGATAAACTTTGTCTTATTTAAACTGTACAAAGAAAATACTTCGGATCACACTGTATGCTAAATATTGATCTACACTGAAATTACAAGTCAATTTTAAAGGGTACTGACGATGGTGTTTTACAATCGAGAACAATGAATTCTCGGACTATGTCCATCATGTTTTTTTTTTTAAAAAAAAAACTCGCTACATTTCAGAAGCTGAATCTTCTGTCCTCAGGTTAAAAAGTGGGGAGGGACACTTACTCAGTTGGATCCAATAGAAACAGTTGTTGAGGTTAGCTCTTTCAGTGAGACCCAACTGAGTAGGTGTTCTTTTTAAAAACACAGGTGATGGACATAGTCCAAGAATTTAGTGACCCCGACTGAAATTACACTTATAAAAATTCAATACCTTCAAACTAAAATTACTCTTTATGTCTCAGTCCAGTCAGTCTTGTAAGTAAGAAGGAGCAATTTAAGGTAACATTAAAAAGATACTTAATTACACACTCCTTTTACTCTGTCGATGAATTTCTAATGTCTACAAGTAAGTGATAAATTTTATTCTGTGTGTAATGGGTAGATCTATTTGTAACTTATCATTTCTCTAGGTGAACCCTTTGTTTGTATTGTAATTTATATAATAGTATGAATTGTACTTTATAATATGTATTGTATTATTATTATGACCTTTTCCACATCCTATTGTCATCTGACTATCTTATGGATCCATGGAATGTAATAAAATATGTACGTACGTCAGTGCAGCATCTTACATAAGTGTGTCGCTCTGAATTCAAAATTAGATTTAATGAGAGAATCATGTTTTCAGAAAACACAACAAAATAAAAATTCATAAACCCACTGCAATAAGTAGGCAAAACTTAACCTCTGAAGTCCGAATGGGACATGTGGCCCAGTAGGAATATCCAAATGGGAAAATGGGACACTGCTGCCCCATTTCATCATGACATTATTAAATGCTTTATATACATATAAAATAAGATACTCTTTTGTCTGAAATGCTTTTATGAGCTTCTAAGACTGTCAGAGATTTATTTGTAATTGAATAATCAACTTTGAGGCATGGGTTTCTTTCAGTGACATCGCAAAAAAATACAAATATTTAAAACACCTAAATGTGGGGGGGGGGGGGGGGGATTTAAATAGCTGTATTTTAAAGGTTAAGATGCATAATTACCTCATTCAAGCCATACGTCCACCCCTGCAGAATTCGTTCCTTTGCCCACAGATTACGGGTATTTTCTGCCAGTTGATCCACCAATTCCTCCATCTTAGGAGTGAGAGCTATAGCACTAAGATCCAATGGAGCTGGCTTGTAGCCATTTGACTGTAGAAATGGTTCATTTGGAAGACGAACAGACTTGATGCGAGATGGAGGCTTATCCATCGTTAAGTAGTAGCCCAAAGCCATTACAGTTCTAAAATAATAATAGTGTTTACACATTCATATGTATTTGTTGCAAATACACTTCAACTTTCATTAAGTACATTGCCATAAATTATCATATTTATGTTCACAGAAACCCTTGTATTGTCAGATTCTCAAAAATTAAATGTGTGAGAATCAGAAAAAGGAGTTATATGTTTGTGGATGAAGATTGCCATCCATCATCGGGGCAATCACCCTGATCTGCCACATGTCGGGGTGATCACCCTGATGATGGAGGTGGCAAGGACTTCTGAAACGTCGGTAATCTTCTACCAGACTACACAATGCTACAACCCAGAAGACAGGCATCTTCAAGGTTCTATCTATGGATAAGAAACATGCAACATTTTGACCTGGCCATTCCCTCTTCTTGTTCGCCACTCCTAAAGTTCTGGAACCTCCTCCACCTCTCCATCGATCAAACAACTCTGACTGCCCAAAAAGTACTTTTCTCTCTGGCCTAATCCTGCACTTACCTCAATATAACACAATGACTTCCTTATATTTTAACCCTAAAGATGGAGGCAGCAGCATGTTCTCCTGGTATATGACCACAAAACTCAATAATCTCATGAATGTTTTGTTACGCACATATTCCAGTATCCCTTATTAGGTTGCTGAATGTATTCATTATGAGAGCAAATCATAATAAACAGGATTGACTTATTTTACAAACTTGCTTAGTTTTAAATTACAGGCCTGAATGGAAAATTTAACTCCTAAATTTTAAACTAGCTAAATTGTACTGTATAATGTAAAATCAATATAAGTTTTTGATAACTTACTTCAGTGTCTGTACAGCAAGTTGGGAGTCATAACGTTTCTCAGCTGGTGGCAACCTCTCAAACTGAATGAGACACGGATGGATCTTTCTCACGCCATCTCGTCTTTCGCCATATTGCCAGCCAGCTTCAATGTTGTTCGTAGCCCACATTTCATGAATGTTTTCTGCTAGACGGTCTCTTATACTCTCCACGTAAGTTGGAAGTGTTACCTAAAACAGAAAGGAAATTGTTTTACAAAAAGACAACCAGAAAAAGATGCATAAAATTGTATCTAATAAAATTTAATCGCTATAACAAATCGTCATGCAAATTACCATCACATGTAGCTGTATAAACACTTCAAGCTTTCTGCACAGTACAAAGAGCTTTATTTTATTTGACGGATGAATAGGGGAAGTAGTTTCTTGTGTATACTGCAACACAGAGTTCACTTACAATCTGTTCTAGCCTGCGTCCACACCTTAGCTATATAATGTAATGTTTTAGAATACTAAATTTATCTACAGAATAAAAATTCCCAGCACAGTGTGTGTCGTCTTATATGACAGAAAAGCAGGACATAACGGATGATGCTATGTCCCGCAGAAGAATCTACTCTTATGGGTATTTAAATATTCTTCTAAAATGCAGCCTATTGTAACGTTTTTAAATGTTCCTGTAATATTTCTCTGTACAAAGAAAATAAAGCTTCCTTCACAGCATTTGAAAAACCAGACAAAATATATCCTTTTCTTCTTATCAGAAGGTAAAACACATGCCGGCGCAGTGGCCACGCGGTCTGAGGCATGGACCTCGTGCGCCTGGCCGCTGCAACCATGAGTTCAAGTCCCACTCAAGGCATCGATGTTTGTCTGCGTCTTAAAAATATAATTATGAGAATGGCCAATAGAATATTTTACTACTTTTAACTGCAATCTTACATTATTAATAATTATTACATACAAGACATGTGAAGTAACAGATTGAGAAATGTACTAACAACAACCTCTTCTAATACACAAATAATTAAGCACTGTTGATAGCTCATGTACCAAAATGTGTATATTGTAAATCATATATGTTAAAGTACTAATAGTTCAAAATAAAATACACCTGAAATCAGAAAATGTACCACAGAAATATTTGAATATCTAGTAATTAACTAGCAGTTCACTTACAGCTGTAGTGTCAACGGGTGTTGGTACAAAGGCAGTATCATCTTCCACAGGCCAAGGTCCAGAAAGAACAACCTTATTAAGGTTTCCAAAGTAAAAGCATGGATCAATTGACAACACTTGCTGGGGCAGTAAACTTTCAACCAGTGGCGAGAATTCCTCAGGAGGAAAGTACTTCGAGCGGCCGTGGTCACCACCGAGAAGAAATCGGCAGCTAAAAATTGAGAAAAAATGGTGCAACTACCAAGATCTGTTCTTGAAGACAAATATCTTTAACAATGGGTAATAAAGATACGCTGTTCTGCATTATTGTTACATAAAAGGTATGAATCCATCTTACAAATGGAAGGAAAATGATATAATTCCTATATTTATTGTGTGGTATGCCCTAAAAACACAACAATACTTACAATACAGTATGTACATTTTCCTATTTTCTGGCGTATGGGACTTGGGGCTTGTGTTAATCTTTGTTCTTCACATAATGGATTACTTTTATTTCAAGAATAAACCCAATTTAAAAGATGAATTTACAGTTCTGATAGAGTCTATCACATTAATAGTAATAAATGTGCGTATCTCTTTCTGTAAAACACAAATTTAAAATTTAGTATGTAACAGAAACACAGATTAAAATTCCATTGAAGTTAAATTAGACATTAAAAATATGGAAAGGTAAATTGCATGGAAAATTCACAGTAACATAAAAACTACAATGATTAATATGTAAATAATTTCTATAAACATATTTATAAATACTGAATACTGTACAGCACAGACATGGTATTAAATAGACAAGTCACAAATGAAAGATCATTAAGACTAATGTGAAGATATGGGCAAATACTTTTCTCTGTATAAAGAGCAGAAAGATTTCCTATTACAGAAATGAGAATACAGTAAAATCCCAAATATCCACGTGCAGATTATCTACGCATTACTCTGCACTTTTTCCGTAAACGAAGACACACGTCAACTAGGCTCTCAACCTTCTCCTGGACTGCACTACAAAAACATTGCACTTCTAAAAGAACTGGGGTAGCTTAGTCAGTGTAGTGACTGACTACGAGCTGAATGAACAGGGTTCAATTTCCAGCAGGGGAAAAAGATATTTTCTCTTAGTCTCCATTTCCAGACAAGACTCTGGTACCTGCAGCCCTTTCCCTAGGGGTAAAGTCACCAGAGCGCGAAGCTGACCGCTCCCCTCCATCTAGTGCTGAAGGCAAGAAAAGAGTGGAGTTAAGTAAGTACCAAGGAGACTGTGAATGTTTGAAATACACCAGTGACAGAGTAATGTCCAACACTTTGAGATTAAATATACCTAAGTTTGGATAGAGCAGCTAATTACTGGAAAGAACATGCCATCATCCAAGTTAAAATTCCCGAATGACCCTTTCACAACGCGTCCATTGAATGTGAATGTTATGACTGGAACTGTCAAATCCAGTGCACAGCCAATCACATCATCACCTTTCCTGATGTAAGGTTCTGTTGCTTCTGGTATCACAACAGTATTTCGGCCACCTGTACAGAACAAATATTTGTTAGAATTGTTGGTATACAATTATGAATATTTTATAGTGACAATAATAAATGGTCTTTGTCTGTAAGAGAGTAAAGGTGCGTATGCAATCCCAGAGAACGTTAATTGCACATTCTGGCCATATGCCAGACAGCTGTTAACATAGGTTTGAAATATGATGTAAAAATTAACTGTCAACCAGTACTGTACATTTCAGGTTTATAGAAGGATATAGTTCAGTTGCAAGAATTTGAAATTTGATTACAGAAAGGAAATTGAAATCTTTGGGGGGGGGGGGGGGGGGGGGGGGGGCACATGCACGCACGCATGCGCACACACACACAACATTCATTTTGAGTGTTTCTAAATTTCAAAATAACATGTTTCTGCTGTCAGAATTTACTATCATATTAGGAGTTTCATGACTAACAAAATATGCACATTCTTTTATGTGAGATGGTTAATACAGCATCCTAGTCTATCATGAGTTCAAGTTCATAATGTTATGGCAAGTTCTCCATATATTGGAGCACGAGAAGCTGATTATTTACCATCAATCTTCCGCGTATATTTCAGATTAGAGTCCTGAAGAGCTGCTTCTATGCAGCTATGTAGGCCATAGTGCTGTCCTACATAACATACCTATACATTTTATTTTGTTTTCAGTCAATTGATCAAAAAATGGTGTCAGTATTAATGTAACGTAACAGTCAGAATAACTGCTTCATTAAAATAAAATGCAAGTTCTAGGTCATGAAGACGATTCCTGAAACAACCTGCAGTATCAAATTTTTGCTTCGTAGTCTGGAAGCAGAATGTGTGTAGTTGTTGTTCTGTGGGGTCCAAAGTTTAACAGATCTGTTGCCACACGGAGCGTACTTCTTGACATTTCACATTTAAAAGCCAAGAGATAAGACATTTCTGGGCTTGCTCATAATTCAGCACAATATTATCAAGAGTTTCTTTGGTTGTTACATGTCTTTTTGAGGTTTTTGTTTTGTCCAACACTGATCCTATTACATGAAACTTTGCCATTATCATGCAAATTATAGGTGTGGAAGGCACTGTACCTCCAAAGAAATTTCTATGAAACCTTCTTTAACATTCTGGCTCATGCTTTAAAAAAGGTACTCTATATGAATACAGTTTGTTCAACATTGTATTTCATCACACTACATTCTTATCATATGCACAGACGAATCCATATTTCAAAAAACGGTAGTACATCGTTCTCAATTTGTGGTAATTTTTCTGGGAAGAAACAGATAGCCTATCAAAGCTCTTGGTCTCATGATAAACTGAAGTCCCTGAATGAGTCTACCTCCTCTCAGGATTCTCTGAACAAAGAAAATGTTTCAATGCTGTTTTCAATTTCCCTTTAACTACATGCGAGAAATCCTTTCGAGAACTTACATTTTGGCCTTTTCATATTAATTTTTATCAAAACCAAGCCATTAATCCATCTCACCTACATGCACATTACTTTACGTATGTGGACCTCATATCACGTGATGTATGAAATCTGGAATATGATTTATGTGTTCTTACCCATCCAAAGGCTTCCTCCATCAAATCCATAGGAATACAAGTCATCACCAGTACCATTGCCACCCCATTTCTCACCGCCACCTGGGTAGGGTATATACCTGTATATAAAAAAAAATCCACAGTCGTAATTAAATATTTAAAGAACCAAAATGCATCTGAGACCTTCAAATTGTTGTAGATACAATGGAATTTAGTTTCAATTATTTATTAACATGTACAAAACGCATAACCGCTGTCACATAATAAGTTCAAATACAAAGCAAGTGTAGTGAAAATAAGTAAGTAATAACTTTATATTTATATTTCTACGTATCATTTGAACTTATAATATATTATCAGCAAAAATAATGAGCCTCATTACAGGAAATGTGACTTCTAACAGACCTGGTACTGCTCCAAGTGTTCTGAACAGAGTTATGATAATGAACAATAAATGTAATGTAATGTGGTCCGCAACCCAAATGTCAAGTCCGAAACTGCAAGAAACTCTTATCACCCAGGGAGCAGCTTGCTAGAGACGAAGGCGATGCTGCGCGCGTCTACGTATCTACGATGGTTTTTCATCAATACCATATGCGGACATATTCTCTACTGTCTGTAGCAACCATCCACCACGAACACCCCCACGTTGGAATCTGGGAACTACTGCCTCACAATAACATCGGACCAATTCATCAGTCTGCCTTCATATGGAGTTTCTGAACATTTTCTTTTTTCCTTTTCCATAACATCATTATTCTCCAGATCTAGTCCCTGCAAGTTACTGTTTTCAAGAATGAAACCCTCTTGAAGACATGTAAGTTCTATCAAGCACAGGAGGTGGCACATCAGGTCACAGGAATTCTTCCAGCAGTGACACAGTCACTCACTATTTTGAATGTGTGACCATGATAACTAGGAAGCTCACATGGGAAACAGTATATGAATTTTCTGACCATCTCCCACACACATATAAATACGCAGAAGGAAACGTACATTAAGGCACAAACATCACACAGATGAACGTCAATTCATGGACTAATACACGATATCTATATTTTCAATGTGTATTAAGAATACACAGAACACGTACAGTAATATTCACTCTTACCCAGCAGTGTTTGCCCAGCCAATCCTAAGACGTGGCATCATATGGGTTGTCTGTTCAACATGGTCCACTGTTACTTCAAAATACCACTTCTGGTACATTGAAGATCCTTTCACTCTTCCCACAAAGATGTTTGGTCTCCTCACATTGGAGGTACAAAAGGTTTCAATTATGTATCATAACCTTAACATAAAATTATCAATTATTAAACATTTTATAAGGAATTACATTTTATGTGGAATCATAAGTCTAACTTTTTGATCCATGGGATGTTGTTATTTTTTTATTTAGTGTTCTGTCTGACGACAGGTCCATATGAACAGGATCCTTCAATCCTTTTCTCGGACTGGGACCTGTTCATATACGTTCTTGGCAGATGATCCAGAAGTGGTTTGCCATTGCCTTCTTCTGTGTGTGAATGGAGTAATTGTTGGGATGCCACGGAGGAAAACTCCGTGTTGCCTAGACCACGGCCTTGCCCAACACAAGTTATAAATTCGAACCCGAGACCCCAGGATTACAAGGCCAGCTTTCTAACCGCTAGACCACCGTGGCGGAGTTGTGAATGCAGTAAGAAATATTTTTGAGTATCCATGTATTTTAATTATTCATGCATCTTATCTTCATTAGCCTGGATAATCAGAAGTTTACCACAGCAAATTAATGCTTGTACATTTTTAAATTTCCTTTCAAATTTTTATAAATAATTATTGATCGAATAAAGATGACATTAATTCAGACATTTACGTACAATATAAGTTCAGACTATCCCATAAAAATTAAATATGAAATACGGCCCTTTGGTCTCATTTTAATTAAGTTCTTTATTATTAGTGTGCTGCTTCAACATCCAAAAGGCCTATTACAGATACAGCACAATAATAAATACAAGAAGGTAACAACATATAGATTATACGATTAAATATAATTTTAAAGCTATCTCAAAGCTACAATTAACTTTTATCATACACGAATACAGAATTTAAATGTTGCATTATCAGATTACTGGCTTGATGATTCAGCAATGATCGTACTACTGCAATGCACGGCCAAATGAATTGTGCGTAAGCCATGATGCAAGGACAATAAAGGTTAAGACTCTCCCTCACTCATTCATTTTCCTTGTTGCAGTACATCAGAAGACACATACGTGATGAAGTCGGTGAAGAGAGAACCGCACTTCCGAATCACACGGGCCATTCTAGACTCTTCTTCTTGACTACGGCTGAAGTCTAAACCATCATCCATCTTTCCTTCCTCATGGAGTACAGCTTGCTTTTCCTCAACTTTACCAACTCCTTTCTTTTTTTGTCTCGTATGACTGAAAGAAAGAAAGTGCAGTATTGGAATAAATATTTTATAAAAATTAATTTATCTTAGTGTGAATGCTAGGCTGTGACAGAATCTGCTATAAATATTTTACAGCTTATTTTATTAAACTTCATATTAGTGCAATGATTCTATGGTGTCCTTAACAAGATTTTTTCTTTGAAGAAACATTTTAAATTTTGCTTCTGAACAGTTTCAGTAAGACAGTATTTAGTTTCTCCATAACTGCATGTTACAATGCCACATTATTATTCATTGTGCAATGACTGTCAGGTAAAACTACAACTCTCTTTGTCAACACTTATTTAATATAATATAATAATTTCAAATTCTTATGTTATAAATCTGGTAACTTGAAAAGTAAACACCTTATGACCCAATTTAGTTGACGGACGATACGTATACAGACCTTGTACAAGAGCCACAGCCCTGAATCTGAGTGCTGCACAATGACAGTACTGTCACCATATTTGATGATGGGAGCTCCGATCACTTCTAGATCCTTTTCTTCCAGGACCACTTTTAGGTCATCCTTCTCTTGTCGCAAGCAGAAAGTGGACGTGGCAAGTGCAGCATCATCTCTGCGTGCAAAAATGTTACATGCATTTTTCCAAAACAGAGATGAATATACTCTCATCCTAACTTTCAAAGCAAAAGCTATTTAACACCAGTTGCCCAGCTGTTCTGTTCAAGAGCGTACGATATTACAATACGTGTAAACTCATTAAAATCATTTGTTTTCTAATTGAGAGAAATTGGAGAAAAAACTGTAAGTCATAAACCTATAATACGAGTAGTAAGGATATTTTATACTTGAGTTGTAGTAAATCTTTGCAAGACTGTATACTCTTGGGGTCCTTCTAGTTAAATGTTATAAGGTTTATAATTACTGATGGGTCAGGCGTTGTATATAATGCATGTAGGCCTCAATCTCATGTAATGCAGAAATGAAACTGCTTCAGATTCTGAGGAACAAAAACTAAAACATCATTACCACCTCTGCCCAAGTTCTGTTTATATGAGCATATGCACAGAACGACTGTAAAGTCATGCAACCCATTCCTGACACACATTCTATTCTAAAAAAAAAATAAATTAAGCTGAAATCAGAAAACAAAGAAAAATATATTTTATATTATATGTTGCTAATGTCCATTGTGTTCGGTGATGCACGCACTCAGGCTTTCGCTCAAATTTAATGAACTACAGTGTAGAGTTCCTGTTACAGAAAAAACAGTTCACCAAAAACAAGAAATTGTCAATTTCTTCGGCACAGGAGAATCTGGAAATCTAATCATAAACTCATGCTGGCCATGTTAAGTAAGAACGAAATGGTCAAACACTTTCTGCACTTCTGAAGAAATTATCCTTGCACTTCAACTGCTGTAAGGCATTAAAAATATATTAAAATTAGCCATCAATCACAAATATAATATTATTAAAAGATTAAAATATCATTTTAAGTTCCCTATCGAGTACTCGATTTACATGTGGAACTTACACGACATGTTTCGGCCATATATAGCCATCATCAGGTGTTATGTATTTAAACTTATCACTGAATTACTGATTTTTTTACTGATTTTAATGATTTTTAGTCTTTATTTTCTTATGATGTTCTTGTCCTTTATATTGTTTCTTCATTCGTTGTAGTATCACAGGTCACTAATATGTTTGTAGTTTTTCGTATTTCGGTAACCAGCCATGATCCAATACAGTACAGTACATCTCCGATCTCTCATAATACTGATACGATATTACTTCTTGGTCCATATACAAAACATTGACATCACTACGAAATATGAAATACAAACATATTAGTGACCTGTGATACTACAACGAATGAAGAAACAATATAAAGGACAAGAACATCATAAGAAAAATCATTAAAAATCAGTAATTCAGTGAAAAGTTTATATACATAACACATGATGATGGCTATATATAGCCGAAACATGTCGTGTAAGTTCCACATGTAAATCGAGTACTCGATAGGGAACTTAAAATGATATTTTAATCTTTTAATAATATTATATTTGTGATTGACGGCTAATTTTAATATATTTTTAATACTATATAAATCACAATGACGCATCTACAATATCTTATGCTGTAAGGCAACTGACGGACTAGTGCGAGGAGGTTAAAACATGACGTGCCATGTGTGGGCCTTGTACACCCACAGCAGTATTGTGTTTTTATTAATCCAGTTAAATTGTATTGAACTGCAACCATCAGCAAATATTTTAATATGGGTTATGTGACTTCTCAGTTGCCAGCCATCTCTACTGGCAGTAGAATCCAATGGTTCAACACTGCTAATGCAAATGTCAACCACTGGATACAACCCTGAGCCAGTTCCAACTTCACAACCTATTTCTGTAAAATCCATACTTCTCTTATTCTATGGTTATGCTATTTATCTTCCATAGTTAACATACTTTCTTACTAGGTAGAGCTCATTGTTCTCATTAACTCCCAAGTATCGAACAGTAGTGAGGTGGCGGATCCTCATCAGATGATACCAGTTGATGAAGCCGCCTGCCCATTTGGTTCTTGCCAATTCCAGTCGCCACAGCGATCTAGCTTGACTCATTACACTGCCGCCCCCATGAACAACAATGCTGAAAAAAATTAACAATTAATTGCATACAACAGATCGCCATGGCTGTGCGTTCTATGATATGTGTGGTTTTGGACCATTCAGACTGGAATCACAGGTTTCAATTCAGGTTGAAGCATGTTTCTAAGTACATAACACACAAAAAAAAACAATTTCTGTGTTCATTTCCACGTGTGTCTGCCAACGGAGTGACTATCACGTGGCCACTCTTTGTCTTCATACCCCAGGTTTCTGTTACAGACTTGTACTGGCTACACAGAATTACCATACCAGCTGTTTAAAAATTTAAATTGACCATCACAAACCTAACACTTTGGACATGAAGGGTAAATCCCGTTTTCCTAAATAATCAATTTCTAACACAATTATTTATTATTAAGTGTTCTGTCTTACGACAGGTCCATTGCTCTGCCCAAAAAGAGCTCTCCAGTTGTCCCTATTCTCGGCTTCTCGTTTTAATTCCTGGAACGTCACCTTCTTTCCTTGTTTAAGGTCGTTGGTTAGCTGTATCAATCTTATTCCCAGTCCTCGCTTTCCCTCAACCTGGCCTTCGATGATATCACTCAGTAATCCATTCCTTCTCATAATATGTC
Source organism: Zootermopsis nevadensis (assembly GCF_977971745.1). Lineage (NCBI taxonomy): Eukaryota > Metazoa > Arthropoda > Insecta > Blattodea > Termopsidae > Zootermopsis > Zootermopsis nevadensis. The sequence continues at coordinate 506,579 of NW_028259158.1, forward strand.
CCAGCCAGTTAGCTTTCCTTCGTGTAATCGCCTGCAGAATGTTTCTTTGCTCGTTGACTCTCCTCAATACTTCTTCGTTGGTCACTCGATCCGTCCACCTGATCTTCTCTATTCTTCTCCAACACCACATTTCAAAACTCTCCAGGTATTTCTGTTCCTTCTTCCTGAGTGTCCAAGTCTCTGCTCCATACGTAACACTTCACTAGTTTCTTCTTCATCTCCAAGCCCAACTTGCTAGTGAGAAGTATCCTCTTCTTGACGAAAGCTGCCTTGGCCATGGCTATCCTTGCTTTTACTTCCTTGGTGCATAGGGCGTCCGTCGTGATTATTCTTCCCAAGTACTTGAAATGCTCCACATTCTCAATCTGTTGGTTTCCAATTACAACATTCAATGGTTCTGCTCTCGGTGCTATCCTCATTACCTTTGATTTTTCAATGTTGATTTCCATTCCATACTCTCTACCTGTTGCTGCATGTACAGGTTTTCGATTAGTCTTCTATCTCTCCAATCAATTCCAATTCTCTGTAGGATCCTCATTAATTTCTTCCATTTTACTCGATCGAAAGCCTTCTTCCAGTCGATGAAGCAGGCACATACTTCTTCCTTCCTTCTTCCTTGACATCGAGCTAACACAATTAGAATGAAAAAATTTAATTATAAAAATTAAAAATATTCCAGTGAGATCTGATAATTTCAAGATGAGTATGAAGATGGTTGTTTCTTGGATATAGCACCATGTAATATGGTATATATCAACCAACATTTCAGAGGAGCTTATTGCCTGCATCATCACTCTGATGACGGAGATGGTAAGCTCCTCCGAAACAAACGTCTATATCTGCAAGACTACACGACGCCACATCCCAGCAGATAGCCATCTTCTTTAAAAACAATCCCTTTCTAAACATATAAAGGACCATACCTCATAACTGTATTTCATCCCTTCCAATAACACAAATCTTACTTTTGTCCAGGTTGGATCAGTCCAAGTAGATGGAATGGTGAGGCATTCATCGCCCCCATGGAAGAAACTTAACACATCACCACCAAAGACATAACCTCAAATATGAATGTGCATTGTCTCAGTTACGCATCTTGCTTCAGATAGCACTAAACCATTCAGTTTCCGTTAACAAATACAACCTATAATAATATCATCTAAATGTATATGCTGAGCAGTCAGTTTTGTGTAACTACATGCATGCATCCCCCCCCCCCCCCCACACACACACATACATATATAACAGTTGTCATGTCCACAATATAATACAACTATATTTTAATGGTGGTTCATAATATCATAAAGCAGAATCTCTTCAAGTTAAGAATCAGACTTCAAAGTTATTTTTGGCATTGATCTACTGAGGTAACAACTTCTATATTGTCATTGAAATCACATTTACCAACTTAAATGAAGCGATCAATTTGAAGTATAAAATTTAAAACTGCCAGTAAAATGAAGCATTTGTTGCAACTATAGATTTGAAAGTGACAATGTGTTTTTTTTTGGGTTGTGACATCAAGAAGACTCATAGGAAGACACCAAATTTCAAAGACAGTATGTTTCTCCAAATCCACAGAGCACCACAACTTGGAAGAACAACACCATCATCTTCTATCTATACTTTATAGTATGCCTGATTATAATTACTCTCTAGTGAGCTGAAGTGCTGTATACATACCTACATACTTCATCCTGCTGATACCAGTTCCATACGGTTGCACAGACCAGTGAGACACGTGAAAAGATGCGTTCACCACAGACAGGTCATTTTCTTTAGCTGTTCGCTTTAAAATGGCAAGAATGAGACAATTACAGGTTTTATTCCAACATTACGGCCAGGTTTTAAACCAGGTGTGGGAATATCCAACTTACCATCTTACTTCCCTCTAAAAGCATCTTTCAAACAAATGTTTTGCTCCTTCTACCAACTTCTTCCACTTCCCAACCAGTATCTCAACTTGTAATTGTAGCTCTGCTGCAAAGTTTCGGTCAGCATTGTTCAGCAGTTTCTGTGTTGTTATCATTTGGCTGCAGTGTTTCAATATCATCTTGGAGAGCCTGTATAAAATTTATACAGACTCCACTGTATTTTCTGTTTTTGTCTTACTATTCTGTTATAAAATTCACAGCTACAATAATTAATTTATAAGGGTGTAGGATAGAAATCACCAACATTCTTCTCTCTGTAATTCAGCCTCTTCCTTCAGAAACAGAAACTTGTTCAACTGATCGTAAATTTGATTATTCTTATGAGAGTTGAAGACTCATCACTGTGATCACAAAATCCTGTTATATATTCTGAGTCACTTCAAAACAGAAGTCATTTAAAGAAATAAATATCAATATAATTACTCCTTTATGCCACCACATGTTCTTGTACTTGTGTCAAAAGTTTTGAAGTGCATGTATATTGCATGAAATGACATGTTCGAAATAGTTCTTACTTTAAGTCCTCCACACAAGGGAAAGATAACACACATAAATTCAACAAATGCTCAAATAACGTCACATTAACTTGCACGACCTCGCAATATATGACAGAAGAAATGCAGTGGACAGAAACGATACAGAATAGTTACGCCATTTTCTCGTACGCAGGGATGGCAACATCTGAAAAGCAGCGGACACATCCCGCCATCGCGGGAGAATGAGGGATATTCGATTATCATTCTTTGCGCACTGTAACAGACTCTGCTGCCATCTACCGACCACGGATCTGAAGTAGATCTACGTCGAAGCACACTCCGTTGACCTGCTGTGTGAAATGCTGCCTGCAATACCTCACGTACTGTAATATATGTATGCCAGTAGTTTCTTAATAGGTTTCCCAAACTGTCTCCTTCCTTTACATTTCTGGATCAGAACTTTGTATTTCTCATATGCCGCATATATGTTCCATGATCGCCTATCACATCCTTCTTAATTCAACTGCACTAAAAGTTTTAATTAAAAAATAAATTAAGAAGCTTCTTATTATGTAATTGTTCCCAGTATTCTGTTACCGGATCTCTTCTAAAATCTCAAACATATTCCAAGACCTGTACTCTCAAACTCTCTTCTCTTTTATGAGAGACTAAGTTTCACACCCCAAAAAACAACAGGCAGAAAGACTCTTGCATACATACATACATCTTTATTACATTCCATGGATCCATAACTTAGTCAGATGACAATAGGATGTGGAATAAGTCGTAATAATAATACAATACATGTTATACAAATACAAGTCATATAAATGTCACAAAAATACAAACAAAGGATAAATTACGACTTACTTTTAGACATTAGGGATTCATCGACAGAGTAAAAGGATTGTGTAATTAAGTATCTTTTCAATGCTGATTTAAATTGTGCCTTTTTATTTACAAGACTTGTGAGATTTGATGATAGACTGTTGAAAATTGGTCTATGAAGCAGATTTTTATTCCTTGTGTTGACGTGGTGTATAGTTTGAAAGAGTTCTTGGTTATTTACAATAAAATTCATTAACAAGAATATGTATTCACATGGAAGAGCTAAGATCTCTAATCTCTTAAATAGACTTCTACATGAATTCCTAGGTCTTACACCAGCCAATAACCTAACAATTTTCTTTTGTAAAGTGAATATCTTTTTGATGTTTGATGAATTTCCCCCCAAAATTATTCCATATTTCATTAAATAGTTAAAATAGGCAAAATATTCAGATCTGAGTGTGTCAGAGTTGCTGACATGCAACAGAGATCTAACTTAGGTATCAGTTTATCAATATGATTAGTCCAATTTAGGTGATTATCAATTTGCAAACCCAAGAATTTTGTGTTTATTGACTCTTGTATATACTTCCCACTATAACCAATACTTAAAGCAAATTGTGGAGAGTTATTTGTTATAAATTTTATTAGATTTAGGGCCAGTTTGTTAGCAGTAAACCATCTACTCATTATGAGACAGAACTGTTTGATGTTGAACAGAAATCATCAAAATTTTTATTTGAAATTATGACGCTTGTGACATCAGCAAATAGTTTAATAGTATGTACTCTTTGCACAGAGAAAATAAAGTTAATTTACAAAAGGGAGGTGTGTATGTCTGTCCTAGCCACTTATTTGTATATTTGAAGTCTATAAAAAGTGGATGTATTTTGACAAACTATTATATTTGAAGTTTCATTAGATCCATCTACTAATTCTAATTTTCATTACCAGCTGACAATAATAACAACCATTTCATATAAACACCAATATACATTATGAAACATAATTGACAAGAATCTCACTAATTATTCCTCTGAACAAAAAACATTCTGGAAAAGACTTGTAAGAAATAATTGGATACACATTTTTATGTAAATTTAATTTTCTGGTAAATTATCAAATACATAAAAACATAAGACGCGTAACTTCAAAATGTCTGTAGAAGTTGCTTACACTATCACGTGTTCTTTGTCATGTATCTTTTTTGATTCATAAAATAAATATGTCATGTGGAGATTATGTTATCTGTCAATATGTCCATTCAAATGCTTTATGTCAAAAACTGCTTGGAAGATTCTGATGGCTGAATTCCAATGTTTGGAGTTTCCAGCAAAAGTTGTCTTCAGAATGTAATTCTGGTTATCAATCATTTTAATATTATTTCTACTTTACACAAAACAAAAATTAAATTTTCCTAGTAGCTTATCATATAAGAAGTTTATGCACGATGTAATACGTACTTTCCACTAAGTTCTACACCTCTTATTAGAACTATTTTATATAGTATACATTTTATTAAAAAAGCACAGGTAATAATTGATGTCACTAGTAGAATAAGTGTATTATATCTAGTGCACAGGAAACTCAACTACCATACTTTAGGTCCAGTTAAAGTTTAGTTTTAAATTTTTGATTTCAATAGCTGAAAATTACCAACACAGTTCAGTTGACTATGAATCCATTAATGAAACATTATCACTGCTCAGTCAGAGACTTGAGGTGAGTAATGAAAGGGCAATGGCTGCAAATGAGGCACATAAATTAATGGATGTCAAGCATGGATGAAGTACAAACTGTCTCACCTAAGTCTATAAGGATGGCATGCTGATGGGAGGTGAGTTGTCGTAGCAGGTTCTCGTACGGGACGTGATAGTTAGGGAACTTGCTTGTATCTATTGGAGCAACTTTCAGACAGTACTGCTCTGCCAGGAAGTGCCAAACATCCCCACGCTTGCTGCGTGGAACTCCTGCAAAAACATCCAACAATCTTGTGAAATTAAACACTTTAGTAAGAAAGCCCCTAACAAATTTATTATGCAGAGGTGATACAAAGAATGATTATGAATTATCTTTGCACTTCTAGACATTTTATTCTAAGAAAATCTATGCTCAATAATAACATTTTCAGGATGTAGACCTTAAGTATGAACTGTATGTTGTGGTTTCATGAAATCCCATCAATGAAGGCAATGCAGAGATGGTTTTGAAGAGAGTCTGGGCTAACCTCACCTGCCAAACCATCCACTTATGCTTCATACAAGCCTGTTTCTAAACAAACTGTGAACAGAATGTGAAATGCATTCATATATTGCCCATGATAACACATTTCATTTTCATTGCAGTGTGACAATTTCTGAACAGCTGTTTGCCCCTAGGTCCCTGCAATTTCTTTTTGTGTCGGAAGGGGGGTTGTTTGACAGACTGTCTACCCCTGCACCAATAATTCAAAACCAAAATGACATCAAAATTCACATCTGAGATGATGATGTATGTGCAAATGTGCAATCTTTGGAATGAGAATGACAATCATTTTGACACATGTAGAATCACCAGCTGGGCTCACATTGAAATTAGGTAACTGACTTCAAAACGAGTTTTTATTCATGCCCTACAAATTTCATTATCGTGCATAGCTTACCTTTTTAAAAACATTTTTTAAAAGTGAAAAGAATATTTATAATCATCTTGTATTGTGAAATAAGGTGATTACGAATGGTATGTTACATGAACGAATTGGTCATGGCTTATTTTAAAACACCAATGTGATGTCTCCTTCAACAGTACAAGGAAAAAAACATTAAAAAATAACAGGCTGGTATTGAAACCAGTAACTCCTCAAATACAAAGCAGCAGTATTAAGAAATACAACACAATATAATGTTAAGTCTACAGATGCTTAAGTATAAAATGATGAAATTTGGCTTTATTAGTGTACTTTACCAAATGCCACATATTTGTCAGTGAAGTTCCCTCTCTGTTCATAGTTATGTAAGGGGTAGGATAACAATCCTTCCCAACCCTCTTCAAATGCGTATAACCCCAGATTTAACTTTATTATTTCTGAGATTAAATTATTTTAATCCTGTCACTGAACTATTTCTCCATTATCTGCTATTATCTCATGTCTTCACCTTGCCTGATGGCTTGGAGCAGCATTTTGGAGTCACACTGAGTTGAGACGCGACTCTCCTTGCTCACCAAGAGATCCCACACCTCCATTACTTCTCGCACACATGAACCTATCTCATCATATTCCAACTTGATGCGCTTCACTGTCGCTTCCTCCTGTCGGGCTGCCAAAACAATGGGTTACTTTACAGTGTCTGATGATGTAACCAATCCTGTGGTTGTTAATTATTATTCATAATTCAATAAAATACAAAATTAGTAAACTACAGCACAGCTCTGATTATCTGGGGCCCAAATTCATCCATGGTCTCAGACTGCGTAATTACATTTTCCTTATCTTCACTTTACTTCATGGGAAATGAAAATGACTTTGATTACGATGACCTTTTTACAAATTTGTGAGTATATAAAAAAAAGGCCAACAGAAATATCAAAACAAAATCTATGGACTTGCTTACAAAATGACTTCAAAAAAGAATGTTTAGTAAGTTTTGCAATAGGAATATGTATGTTAATATGTACAAATTTGTGAAAGTTCCTATTTTGCTTACACGGATGATGATGATAATGCTAATTAAATATAATCTGCATTAACTGTGTTTTAGATTATCTGGGCCCTTGCCTCCCACAACTACCATGAACAATCAGTGCTCTACTCTAATTTCAATATCAACATAATAATTGCACATTTATTCCAACTTAAAAATATACTGTGCAAAGGAAAAATGTTATTTCCTGGCCTCGTACTGGAACATTACAGGATAAAATGGTGGAATTTTTGTTAGCAGTATTAAACCTCTAGGTTCTGCTACCTGAGAGTGAACGCATTAAATACGGACTTCATTGGATTCCGGACGTAGTGGGAGCACTTCCTAATCACTAGGTCCTATTATCAGAGTTTAAATTTGTTGTTAGAGGTGGATTGGATTGAGGACAGATTCTAAAATCATATTTTAGTGTTACCTTTCGATTCTAATACCAGAGAGTTTGGTGTTCAGAAGAAGAAATTAGATTAATCAATAGCTGTTTCTTTGTGTATGCTGGTATACCTTCATATTCACAAGGTGATTAGATCATTGCAAATAAGGTTATAAACTCTGATAAACAAAAACTATGTATTACTTTCCACTTTTCACAACTTTTACACTTAAACTACTAACATTACTTATCTTTCTTTATAAAAGCACGAGTGTGTGGAAGATACGAAAAAAATTATGGAAACAAATGCCTGCAAACCAAAATTTCAGAATAACAAAAATAATGTTCATCTCCTGCAAAAGAATTGAAAAATATTTTATAATAATGAATAATGATATAATAAAATATCAGTGTAATGCAGCCAAACCCCATTGCTGTTTGAAAATGTGTTAAAATGTCCAAGTAGCAGCAACGACAAATGGCATTACAGGATTAGAAACACTGCTGTTTATTTTAAATAGCATGTAAAATATTCACCAGATGTCACAAGCATACAAATCTCTGTACATACCATAATCTGGACATCAATACAAGATTAAAATAGTCTGATGACAATTTTTACACATTGCAAAACAGATTTCCACATCTAATTTTGAAACACAAACCAATAGGAAGAAGAAATAAAGGACGCCCTTTAAAGAATTCCTGGACGATTGAGGCCAGAATGGGTCATTAGGCCCAAACTCCTTGATAGTTAGATGATGATGATGATGATGAAATTTTTTTTTTTAATTTCCCTTGTAGCAAATGCACAATATGGTGCAAAATGATGATGCAAGTGATGATATTGTGCCAATTCTGGATTGTGCATGTGACAATATTTCAGAAGTAGAATCTGGTTATACTCAAAATGAAATTGGTGATAATCATGAATTTGATCACAAAAGTGACTCATCAGACAGAGAAAAAAGTGATGAGCAAGCAGAATCAGTTGTCACGGCAAGATGTGATATGGAACAGCAAATGAAAATATCTGATTCATCTCCCCAAATGGCATGATGTTCAAAACATCACCAAAATATTTTGTGTATACGCATGTGTGCAAAGAATGCATAATAACCTTTATCACAGGGGATTTAAACTCCCATCATGTGGGGCTGTAAGCTGGATTTTAACTTTAGCGTGAAATAGTTTACCACTACGCTACTGCAACACATGATCAGCTAGACCAAGCATAAAACTTGGTGCACAGATGATAAAAGATAATATACATAATCATGTAAATGCTAGATCACTCTTGTTTATGTTTGGATTGCAGAATGAATGATTGAGAATATAATTACAAACACACAATGTGCCACTTCCTCCATCCATCCAATGGCTCTAGAGCCCATATTGGGCCTTGGCCTCCTAGTGCCAATTATTTGGCAAAATGCATTGATGTCTGTAGAAACAATTAATCCGAAGTTATTAATATGTTTATATTGCCTTACACCATCATTAAATTTAATTATTATAAATATAATTTGTCAGTTCATAAAAAATTTGTTTTAACCAAGATTTTAAAAAAAATAAATAAAGCATCACAATAAATTTTTCAAGTAATGTTGATGATAATACAGCGTGTTTCAAAAGTAGCTTTACAACTTGAGGGTGAGATATTGGTGAACTGATAGGAGAAACATATAATTTCAGAACATAGAAATGTAGTCAAACACTTCAAGTTTTATGTCCATCAGATTTTTATGGTTCAATGTGACTTCCATTTGTTATGTAGTCAATTTCTTGCCACACGCGGTGTAGCATCTCTGGTGTCACTTCAGCAACTGCGGTGGTAATTCGAGTTCGGAGTTCGGCCACATCTGCAGGTAAGGGTGGCACGTACACTCGATCTTTAACAAATTCCCACAAAAAAAAATCTAAAGGTGTTAGATCCGGGGAACGAGGTGGCCATGCTATTGGTGCGGCCTGACCAATCCACTGACCTGGGAAACGGTTGTTGAGGTACTCGCGCACTTCTCCGAGGTAATGAGGGGGTGCACCATCTTGCTGGAAGTGAATGCGTCCTTCCTGGTCATCTTCATCAAGTTGAGGAATGAGGAACTATTGGAGCATGTCCAGATACACAATGCCGGTAATAGTCTTCTCCATGAAAAAGAAGGGGCTGTACACTTTATCTTTGCTGAGGGCCCAAAACATTAACTTTTGGACTGTCATGAACATGTTCCAGGAAGGTACGTGGATTTTCACTACCCCAAATCCTGCAGTTGTGGGCGTTGACCTTACCAGTGACATGGAACGTGCTTTCGTCACTGAAAATTACCGAGTCCAGAAATCCTTCGTCGTCTTCAAACCCGCCGCAACATTTCCGTACTACAGTTTACGTGCGTGAAACTCGATGTGTTTGGCTAAATTTGTGCATTTAAAAATATTGCGCACGTCCTTTAAATAAATTTATATTCTCCTGCGAAGTTGTAAAGCTACTTTTGAAACACGGTGTACACTGCATGAAGCTCAATTACAAACAGGCAGAAGAACAAATTTGTGAATATTGACAGCTGACCACATTTCCTGTTTCCTTTGTGACTGTTTATTATACAGTTCTGTTCTAAAACAAGCATTATAATATTTCTGACAGATACCTCGCAGCCTCGCATTCTCCTTCTCCATCCGTATAAGAGCAGCAGTTGCTGGTTGATAGCTTTTTTCCACAGAGCACGCAGTTCTTCTCTGTCTCGCTTCAGTGGGTGCTGCTTTATACTGATTAACCCCAGGCCCCTCTCTGCTTGAACACAACAAACGGATGAGAGAATCACAACAGATAATCACAGAGCCTCTTAGTCTAATACATTTCCTGGGCGTGATGCTGACAAGAGAGAGAGGAGCTATATGGCGTGCAGTGGGATGGCTTTACTTTACTGTATTATATTTATATTTATTCCATATAACCACTGCATCTTTAGTGAAGGAAATGTCTAATTTCAGGAGACTGAATCATTCTGAGCCTCATACAGTACTCCACTACTAGCAACAACTACTCAAGAAATAAGAGGACAAAATCACTTGTTGAAACTGATAACAAATCTGTCTGGTCCTGACAAAATCCAGCAGTTAATCTTCATTAAAAGTTATGAAGCAAATTATACTTTAAGCCATAAAAATTTGTCAGTGCTGGTTCCAAACGAAAGTAAACTAAAGTTTACCAGACAGGTTCTTGTTAGGCGTCAGCATCCGATTGAAGATGGCTTGGCGCCATGATCCAGATTGCCTTGCCACATCCTGATTCAGCTCCTGTGTTGGTGATGTCTTTGAGGTGTGACCAACTTTCAGGAATCTGTTCACAAAATCAATGTTTTGTTTCAATGCTTGGTGTAAAAGTAATCTGGAGAAATTACAGTTTTCAGTTGAATACACTGTGAAAATTCTCTCCTATCTCCCATGTTTCAGCTTGTTAAATACTGCAAAATTTTTGAAGGTATAACAGAATTTAAAACCCTAAACATGTGTCTGTCTCTAAAATGTTAAACTACTGCCCTACATTTATGTGGGCGATTGCTCTACGAAATAACAGTTATGCAATTCCTGAATCAACAAATCAAACGACACTGACAAGCTTATTTTCAGACAGTGTACACCCACAATGTTATTACCTAGATATTTCACATTCTTTTAGATTCATTTATTATTTAATTTTTCAATACTATTAACAAAAATATTTCAACAGACGTGATCTATTTTGTTTTTGTATGATATTCTGGGGGTATAGCTGGACCACCTTGCTTCCAGGTGATGTAAATACGGAGGCCTGGTCTTCCAGGTTGGGGGTGTTGGGCATGGGGCTAACACCCCCACCCTGGTTTGTAGCGTCCATGATGAAGATGATACTCCACATTTTGCTGTATTTATAAGATCTTCAGGTGACCTACAGTTATGTATTTTACTTAAGTAATGGTACAGAGTTAGTAAACATACAACTGTAACTTCTTCATCTGTTATTACTTCTCATTATGTACACATTAATTACAAAATATGTTACAATTTCCTTCTTTAAAAGTGTCATAAAAATATAGAATATACGAATTCTTAAAACTTTATACTAGCCAGACTGTTTTTCATGGCTTTATACTCATAATTTTTATTCACATATTATAGTTTAGTTCTGTTTTCATCATTAAGTACTGTTCCATCCCCAACCTGAAACTCTTTATTACAGTTTTTGCTTAAGATAGTTTGGTCCTGAAGAACATTTGAGGTTAAATTTATGTCTCTCGAAGCATCTGATATACTGATGTTTGAGTGAACTCCAGCATTGAATGATTGGGGTTAGTGCACGTTTGTTTCTATGTCGATTTAGTTGACAGTTTCTGGATTCTTAGAATATAAAAATCACGTAAGTTACTACTATCAATGTGCTGTCTGTTCAGTATGCTTGAGATTTTCCCACAGTTAATTCTGCAAAAATTTTGGAATATTTCAAACAGTCCTCTGAAAGAAGCTGTTCTTCTCTTATTCTACCACAGAATGCCAAAACTAGATAAAAATATCTAAATATGCTTAAAAAAACATGAAGTTTCTGGTGATAGATAATCAAAGGAACAAATTTTAATTTCCAGCTTTGCTTAAAATATCCACTAACTTATGAAACTGTTGTATTTTTTACTGAGAAAGAATCTAACCCCTTTCAGAATTTGCAAATGTTTTATCATAACGCAAACCTATAGACCACGCAACAGTTAATTTCTCTTTCCAGACATGTGTTACAACCCCTTGCAATCTTATTCTCATACATACATACATACACTTCAATCAGATCACCCCTCACCCCGTCAAAATGTAACTCTGTTTTAGTCAGTTCCTGCAGCATTCTCGTCCTCACAGGACAAGAGCAATGTATTCTCATAATATGCAAATTGTCTCATAAATCAGAGGAAGACATTATACTACACCAGGGGTCGTCAACCTGGTCCGTACCGCCCACTAGTGGGCGATTCAAGCTTTCATGGTGGGCAGTGTGGGTTTTTGTCCGTTGTTACAAATTTGGTTCTTCCTTCATATAACGAATACACTGCTAACAACTTCGCGAGTTTGACTTTTTAAAATATGCTTTTGCAATTTACTTTTGAATTCCATCTCTAAAATTTTGAATATAGATAATAATTCACCGGGCACTTCTCGAAGTAAACTCGTGGATGAAGGAGCAACAAATGAGCTCCGTATCAAAGGCATGAGTTTAGTGCGCATAACGGCCATCATTCAGTCTTCGAGCTGTACCTCTTTCATGGTGGTGGGCAGTATGTGCGGCACCGGTGGGCGGTAAGGAAATTTTACCATCAACAAAGATACAAAAGTGGGCTGTAGGTATAAAAAGGTTGACGACCCCTGTACTACACAAATCATGTCCATCACTGCATTTGTAATTGTCATATCACACAAATATCCATTTCAGTCACACACTTTGTAGATCTGTATCCCAAATTGTTTACTGATCCTTTCATATTTATTATCTGAAAATGAGACTTTAATATTTAGCATGAGAATCACCGACATAATTACTCTCATTTTCCAAACTGTGTTACAGTTTTCATCTTGTGTATTATAAGGTTAATATTTGTCACTGAAATGGAGAGATCTCAGAATACAAAAATCTGTCTTGTATATGAGGGTTCAGAAAGATGTTATAGTACGGACTGTATCTTTGCTGATGCTCCATCTGTACAAATATTACATATAAATAACTGTATTTCCTGCATAGTGACATCAGTAAACATTTAAGATTAGGGAGGAAGTGGCGATGAAACAATCCTTCAAAGAAAAGGTTTTATCCAATTTTCACAGAAGAGGCTCTTGCAAACAGTTCATGAGAGTACAATCATTACATTTGTAACAAAGTAAATGTCCATCTCTAATTCTAGAAGAATACTAACATGACGGTATACACATTAATGATAACGTGGAAGAAATTTTATTAACAAAATGTAGATTTATGTAGTTTAAATTCATCAGGCATTAGGTTTGACTGTTTATAAGCTAAGAGTTCCATATAAACATAACACTTGAGAACAGACTTAAAAAAGAAATTCTATCAACCAACTGACAACACCACAAAAGGAACTCACATATTCATCATGGGACTGGTCTTCTGCTGTCCATTGGGAGGAGTGACGGAATTCAACTGTTGCTGGGAGTTGCTGGCAGAAAGGCTGCCATTTGACTGCTTTTCTTGTAGTTCCCGTTTCATTGTCTCGCCTTCTGCAGCGCCCACTGTAGAAGAACGCGGTCGCAGACCACTGGTACCACTGTCTGTTATGTTGTTCTCAGGTACTTCCAGTGTTGGAGCTGGTGATGAACGGGTAGTTGGGCTAGCGTGCCCTGAAGAGGATGGGGGATCCTGGGAAAACAATATGTTTTCTGTATATGAGTAAAATGCACTATCTTTCAGACAAGATATCTGAACCTTGGGAAGATTATGTAAGAGTGGTCTAAAGAAATGCATAATAAAGAGCTTCAGAACTTAGTACTGTTTGGGTGATTAAATCAAGGAGGATAAAATGGGTCAGACACGTAATGTGCACAAAGGATATGAGAAATTCACATTAGAATTGTGCTCAGAAAACATGAAGGGCATGTAATGGATTCAATGACTCAGGTTAGGCTCCAGTGGTTGGATTTATGAACGTAACAGAGATCCTTTGCACTACGTAAAAGCAGGAAATGTACTGGATAGCTGATTATAAACTTTTGAAAATAATCCTTGCAGGGTGGAGTTTGTTCATGATCTTATCTTGGGAATGTTGTTTCACATATATATGTACATAGAAATGGAAGTAGCTTCTTCACAGCTACACTTGGAATTTGTGGACAATCTTCCTTCAAACTGACACAAAAGTTACCAAGAGGAATGTTTATTAATGTATCTTTCAAAACCACGGCCTGCTGAAGTGTCATATTTCTTATATCTGTTTCTAATAACAAACCTTTCTCTGTGACAGAGAACGTACAAAGGTTTCATAACCACTGAAAACGTTCACTGCAACTTGTAGGTCTCATACACGTTCAATTGTATCTGAAAGAAAATCATCACTTATCCAGCTCTCAAGTTCATTGGAAAAGTCATCCAATGGTTGAAAACAGCCAGAAACATTTTTTTCAACCAGTACACGTCCTCCAAAATTCTATTTTATTTATATATAAATTTGTTCACATGCCAAGATAACTGTGATAGTCACACCTTAAAATTTTGTTCACGTATCTTCGTAAGAACGTCCGCTAGGTACGCTACCCTCTGGAGTCACACAGCATCACACAGACTGTTTGTTGTTGGTCATCCAAATAATGTTACACATATACTGACACTCAGATTTCATGTCACTATGAATGACAGTCATCACCACTCTTCTGCCAGTCCTAACTTTATAAAAACTGGTAAAATGTATTGGGAGATGTGAAGTTCATCTCTAATTTGCACCGTTTTCAATAAAGTACTGCTGCACACATCCTAAATATGCATGCTGAGGGCATTAAAAATGCACACAACAATGACTGATAACCTTGTTTCCCTAAATTGTTACAGTGTGACTTAAAAGTGTAATGACGCAGTGTATCAAGTTAACTATATTGCCATAACAGCAAAGGTATTTGACAACTGAGTCAGTCCACCATTTGACAAAATTCTTTCTTAGAACCCTTGAGATTACTCAATATATTGCCAGTGTTCTGTAAAGTACAGTCTGAGTAACACTAGACTAACCCATTAAAGGCTGCAATACAGAATTACAATTCAGTGATTTGCTAATTCCGTGGTGCAGGAGTTGACAGTTATTCAGCCAATCCCACGTGCGCAGAACTTGTAGGTTCATCAAAAAAAACCACCACTGGACACAATCCATAATTAGTTCAGTACAATTTATATGCTCACATGCTAGTTTCTTAAGATCCATTTCGAAAATACTATTCATGTCTGATTCTACCATGAAGTGTTTGAAACGAAGTCATCTGTTTTACTGTTTAAATCATGATGACCATATTATAATCCTTCATTAATCATACTACTACATTAAATGTACATCTTATGGAGTTCAATGTAATTCTCTTAAATTCTGCATTCATTTCTCTTAGTCACAAATATTCTCTTCAATTCTTTGCTGCTGAACACCCTTAAAGATTTTTTATTCTTTCAAAATGAAAAACCACTTTTCCTGTTCACATAATTATTTTATTTTATTTATTTAGTGTTCTGTGTGACGACAGGTCCATATGAACAGGATCATTCCCTCCTTTTCTCGGACTGGGACCTGTTCATATACGTTCTTGGCAGATGATCCACAAGTGGTTTGCCATTGCCTTCTTCTGTGTGTGAATGGAGTAATTGTTGGGATGCCACGGAGGAAAACTCCGTGTTGCCTAGACCACGGCCTTGCCCAACACAAGTTATAAATTCGAACCCGAGACCCCAGGATTACAAGGCCAGCGTTCTAACCGCTAGACCACCGTGGCTGTTCACATAATAACAACAACAAATAAAGTCAATATACAATGTACACCAACTACTCAATTTATAGAAGAGAAATATTCATTGGAAGTCCCTTTAAAGTGAACACAAAAATAAACTTATTAGTATTAACTTACATTCAAAGAAAGTTATATATATCTCTCTCTGTCTCACGTGCGCACTCACACACGAGAGTCAAGGAAGATAAGTATACAGTTCACAAATGTTTATAATAACGAACAGCAATTAATTATAAATTAATGGAGATGCAAATAATAAGATCATGTGAGATGAGACTCTCAAAAATGACTAAGCACAAAGGAGGAACTTGGCTACATGCAAGGTGGGAGTAATGGTGATCAGGGGTGGAAATTATGTTGTATGTTACTTCTTGTCATGTGCTTCTGTGTAATAAAAAATCATTACACAAACTGAAAAAGTGATACTGATTTTTAATTGCGTAAAAATAGAATTTCATTCATTAACATTTGTAAAATGGGACGTTAGTTTGTTCTCAACACAGAGTGCAGCTCTCATTTCTAACTGTAGTTTTTTATTGCAACAGCATCTCACCTTGGATGCCTTGGGTTATGTCAGGGCAGTCCGTGTGGAATTTGTGGTGCACAAAGTGGCACTGAGACAAGTTTCCGTCTAAGTCCTTCACTTTAATCAAGTTCCATATTCACTCATGTATCATCTGGGGGATGGAGAATGGGCCCATTAGCAGCCACAGTTCCACAGAGACAAAGTCTCACCCCATCATAAGAAGAGACTACGATAGTAACAGCATGACGAAACATGAGCAAAATTATTTTGAAGTACTTGAAAGAAGCAATACGGCAGAATTTTAAGTTTCAGGTACTGATCCAGTAACATGCTATTTTACCTTACACAGTGCAGCATTCATTGGCAGACTCAATTCCTTCGCAACTGGTCCAAAATCATCTCGTGAGCCCTTGCGCTTCAGCAGCTGAAAGAACGTTTGGCCTTCATGAAGATGGTACTCCCTCCCAGGTACTGATTAAGGAACTCGCTGAGTGTGGCGAGCTTGCTTTCCTTCATAGTGTGCTCTTAGCAGCATCATGAGAAACTCATTCTGCTCACGGAGACTTGAGGTCTCTACTCCTCGGAATTTAGTTAATATCACAGACTGCTCTTCTTCTGGTAACAAATCCAGGCGACGGAAGATGGCGGCTTGTGTGCGCTTGTCATTCAAACCTGAAAGAGAATCAACAAATTGTTTCTCAGAAGTTGTGCGCTCACTAAAATAAAGTGTGCATGTGTTAGATACAAGCGTAATATGGCGAAGACAAAGTAAATCAACTGTAAAGAATTTTTATGACTACTTTAGGTCTGATGATCTAGGAAGAATTCAAAATATCTTTGATCCAGCAAAGAAAACTGCAGATACTTCAGGAGTATTGCTTACATCAGTTCATGATACAGACTGTCCCAAAAAGATATATACAGACATTCAATGAATTTGCATTGCTTGAAACTCAATCAACCCTCCACCATTTGTGTATATGAATCATGGTATCATCTGTTAAGTGTAGACCACACTAGACTCCCCTCATAAACATAACACATGAAGATGAATAACAAGGCTAATAATCCATATTATAATGTGCATACATATTTTTGGGATACTCTATATTTTACAGGACACTAAACAAGATGTAGAGAGGACAATTCTCTTTTCTACTCCAAGATAATATTAAAGGCAGTACTATTGATGTCAATGAGCCGGGATAGCTCAGTCAGTATAGTGACTAGCTACGGGCTGGACGGCCGGGGTTCGATCCCCGACGGGGGCAGAGGATTTTTCCTCTAGCCTCTGCGTCCAGACCGGCTCTGGGGCCCACCCAGCTTCCTCTACAATGGGTACCGGGGTCCTTTCCCGGGGGTAAAGCCGGCCGGGGCGTGATGCTGACCACTCACCCCCATCTAGTGCCGAGGTCAAGGAAGAGAGGAGCTATACCTCCTCTCCCCCCAAACGCCTACATGGCGTATAGTGGGACAGCTTTACTTTTACCTTTTACTATTGATGTCAATTAGCGCACCTTAAGATACACAAAGCTAATCAAGAAAGAGACAATGTATGCTGTCTTATCACATTCACTATTGGGAATTTAAATGCAGGCTTATATTAAATGCCTGGGCTCATGCAAGAAGTTCTGCACTGTCTGAAGACAAAAAAAATATATTTTGCAAATTAAAAAGGAGACAAATGTTATATAATATCATTAGTAGACTTAGAGAGTGTGATACCACGTGTAGCAACAGATTTTAGTGTCACTGATTAAGTCACCACACAACAGCGTGACTTGAATTAAAATTATTTAAAATCCAGCAACAAAAACCTCACTGACAGTGAGAAATATGTTATTCTGGAAATTTTTAAATTTATAAATAAAGTTGTTTGTACTATTGTTACAGTTTCTAATTTTTATTGCTACTTATAATGTACTATGTGTACAAAATAATAATATATGTTATTAAAAAATGTTACTGGGGGGGGGGGGGGGCACATGGTGTGATCACATGACAAGCTTTTATTGTACATTTTTAGAATTTATGGCACTCAGTCTCAAAGAGGTTTCGTGTCCTTGCCTAAATTAAAATAGAAAAAGATAGAACTGTACTAGTAACTGGTCCTTCTAGGAAACAACTGCTATGTCTGCAAGTCTGGAACCACTGAAGAGACAGGAATATAAGAAATATGTCTGGAGCGACATTCAATGTAATGATGTTCATACCTAGTTTAAAAACAATCTGTTCAGTAGAAACATTTCTGACAGTACATCATTGATCGATAAAGGAACAGACACTGGACTCATAAAAATAACCCTCACATGAGGCAGTCAACATTTTTGTTTCAAGTAAAAAATATTACGATATATATTACGAACATTATCTCATTACACACTCACCTTCTGCTTTGGCACAGAGCTTGTGGTACCACACCATTGGACAGTGTTCACAGGATAGCACTGGCAGCTTCTCACGTTGCTGAAAGTACACAACATACAGCATTCTCATCACAAAATTCTATAATTTTTATATCAGATGTTTAACACATTCACTCCCAGGTACTTGGCTGCTGGTTTACCTCTCAGTCATCTTCAGTAGTATTTCATGTTCTACAGATATGAATGACAAATGACCTACAAATTTCAATGAATTCCATTAAGGTAACTGCATGCAGTGACAGAATAAAACTACATGCTCAAAGTGTGTTCTGAAAGCGTTATGTTTTGACTTCTAAAGGCATGCTGCTCTTTGACCAGGATCATACAGCGACGATAGGAATATGCCCTGATAAGACAAAAAGCGCCTTTCTCAGAAAACTGAGAACACAGTTTCACATCCTGTAACTAGATAGTGTATGCAGGTACCTTTCGAAAGTCCTTGAATCACTGATCGACTGCCAATCACTTCTCAAATGTAATACTTCAAAATGTTAGAATTTTGTTAAAAATGGCTTAGCTGTGTGAGCATGTTAAGAACACAGAAAAAAGTCAGATTATAATTAATTCTAGGCTGTGACAGAATCTGCTATAAATATTTTACAGCTTATTTCCATTTATTTTATTAAACTTCATATTAGTGCAATGATTCTATGGTGTCCTTAACAAGATTTCTTCTTTGAAGAAACATTTTAAATTTTGCTTCTGAACAGTTTCAGTAAGATAGTATTTGGTTTCTCCATAACTGCATGTTACAATGCCACATTATTATTCATTGTGCAATGACTGTCAGGTAAAACTACAACTCTCTTTGTCAACACTTATTTAATATTATATAATAATTTCAAATTCTTACGTTACAAATCTGGTAACTTGAAAAGTAAACACCTTACTTTCCACCACATCTATTATGACCCAATTTAGTTGACGGACAATACGTATACAGACCTTGTACGAGAGCCACAGCCCTGATTCTGAGTGCTGCACAATGACAGTACTGTCACCATATTTGATGATGGGAGCTCCGATCACTTCTAGATCCCTTTCTTCCAGGACAACTTTTAGGTCATCCTTCTGTTGTCGCAAGCAGAAAGTGGACGAGGCAAGTGTAGCATCATCTCTGCGTGCAAAAATGTAAAATGTTACATGCATTTTTCCAATACAGAGATGAATATACTCTCATCCTAACTTTCAAAGCAAAAGCTATTAACACCAGTTGCCCAGCTGTTCTGTTCAAGAGCGTACGATATTACAATACGTGTCAACTCATTAAAATCATTTGTTTTCTAACTGAGAGAAATTGAAGAAAAAACTGTAAGTCATAAACCTATAATAGTAAAGACATTTTATACTTGGGTTGTAGTAAATCTTTGCAAGACTGTTTACTCTTGGGGTCCTTCTAGTTAAATGTTATAAGGTTTATAATTACTGATGGGTCAGGCATTGTATATAATGCATGTAGGCCTCAATCTCATGTAATGCAGAAATGAAACTGCTTCAGATTCTGAGGAACAAAAACTAAAACATCATTACCACCTCTGCCCAAGTTCTGTTTATATGAGCATATGCACAGAACGACTGTAAAGTCATGCAACCCATTCCTGACACACATTCTATTCTAAAAAAAAATAAATCAAGCTGAAATCAGAAAACAAACAAAAATACATTTTATATTATATGTTGCTAATGTCCACTGTGTTCGGTGATGCACGCACTCAAGCTTTCGCTCAAATTTAATGACCTGCAGTGTAGAGTTCCTGTTACAGAAAAAACAGTTCACCAAACAAGAAATTGTCAATTTCTTCGGCACAGGAGAATCTGGAAATCTAATCATAAACAAATGCTGGCCACGTTAAGTAAGAATGAAATGGTCGAACACTTTTTTGCACTTCTGAAGAAATTATCCTTGCACTTCAACTGCTGTAAGGCGACTGACGGACTAGTGCGAGGAGGTTAAAACATGACGTGTCATGTGTGGGCCTTGTACACTCACAGCAGTATTGTGTTTTTATTAATCCAGTTAAATTGTATTGAACTGCAACCATCAGCAAATATTTTAATATGGGTTATGTGACTTCTCAGTTGCCAGCCATCTCTACTGGCAGTAGAATCCAATGGTTCAACACTGCTAATGCAAATGTCAACCACTGGATACAACCCTGAGCCAGTTCCAACTTCACAACCTATTTCTGTAAAATCCATACTTCTCTTATTCTACGGTTATGCTATTTATCTTCCATAGTTAACATACTTTCTTACTAGGTAGAGCTCATTGTTCTCATTAACTCCCAAGTATCGAACAGTAGTAAGGTGGCGGATCCTCATCGGATGATACCAGTTCATGAAGCCGCCTGCCCATTTGGTTCTTGCCAATTCCAGTCGCCACAGCGATCTAGCTTGACTCATTACACTGCCACCCCCATGAACAACAATGCTGAAAAAGTTAACAATTAATTGCATACAACAGATCGCCATGGCTGTGCGTTCTATGATATGGACCATTCAGACTGGAATCACAGGTTTCAATTCAGGTTGAAGCATGTTTCTAAGTACATAACACAAAAAAACAAAACAATTTCTGTGTTCATTTCCACGTGCGTCTGCCAACGGAGTGACTATCACGTGGCCACTCTTTGTCTTCATACCCCAGGTTTCTGTTACAGACTTGTACTGGCTACACAGAATTACCATACCAGCTGTTTAAAAATTTAAATTGACCATCACACACCTAACACTTTAGACATGAAGGGTAAATCCCGTTTTCCTAAATAATCAATTTCTAACACAATTATTTATTATTAAGTGTTCTGTCTTACGACAGGTCCATTGCTCTGCGCAAAAAGAGCTCTCCAGTTGTCCCTATTCTCGGCTTCTAGTTTTAATTCCTGGAACGTCATCTTCTTTCCTTGTTTAAGGTCGTCGGTTAGCTGTATCAGTCTTCTTCCCAGTCCTCGCTTTCCTTCAACCTGGCCTTCGATGATATCACTCAGTAATCCATTCCTTCTCATAATATGTCCCAGCCAGTTGGCTTTCCTTCGTGTAATCGCCTGCAGAATGTTTCTTTGCTCGTTGACTCTCCTCAATACTTCTTCGTTGGTCACTCGATCCGTCCACCTGATCTTCTCTATTCTTCTCCAACACCACATTTCAAAACTCTCCAGGTATTTCTGTTCCTTCTTCCTGAGTGTCCAAGTCTCTGCTCCATACGTAACACTTCACTAGTTTCTTCTTCATCTCCAAGCCCAACTTGCTAGTGAGAAGTATCCTCTTCTTGACGAAAGCTGCCTTGGCCATGGCTATCCTTGCTTTTACTTCCTTGGTGCATAGGGTGTCCGTCGTCCCAAGTACTTGAAATGCTCCACATTCTCCATCTGTTGGTTTCCAATTACAACGTTCAATGGTTCTGCTCTCGGTGCTATCCTCATTACCTTTGATTTTTCAATGTTGATTTCCATTCCATACTCTCTACCTGTTTCCACTAACTTGTCCATCATGTTCTGTAATTCCTCCTCTTACTTCGCCAATATTTCTAAGTCGTCTGCGTACTTTACAGTCGTTATGACTCTTCCTCCAGTTTTGAAGTCTCCAGAGCTTCCTTGGCTAGCCATTCCCCGTACAGGTTAAAAAGAATTGGTGATAAGCAGCATCCCTGTCTTACACCTCTACCTATCTCAACGCTGTTGGTGTCTCCTGAGTCCAGTCTCACTTTGACTTTTTGCTGCATATACAGGTTTTTGATTAGTCTTCTATCTCTCCAATCAATTCCAATTCTTTGTAGGATCCTCATTAATTTCTTCCATTTTACTCGATCGAAAGCCTTCTTCCAGTCGATGAAGCAGGCACATACTTCTTCCTTCCTTCTTCCTTGACATCGAGCTAACACAATTAGAATGAAAAAATTTAATTATAAAAATTAAAAATATTCCAGTGAGATCTGATACTTTCAAGATGAGTATGAAGATGGTTGTTTCTTGGATATAGCACCATGTAATATGGTATATATCAACCAAACATTTCAGAGGAGCTTATTGCCTGTATCATCACTCTGATGACGGAGATGGTAAGCTCCTCCGAAACGCACGTCCATATCTGCAAGACTACACGACGCCACATCCCAGCAGATAGCCATCTTCTTTAAAAACAATCCCTTTCTAAACATATAAAGGACCATACCTCATAACTGTATTTCATCCCTTCCAATAAAACAAATCTTACTTTTGTCCAGGTTGGATCAGTCCAAGTAGATGGAATGGTGAGGCATTCATCGCCCCCATGGAAGAAACTTAACACATCACCACCAAAGACATAACCTCAAATATGAATGTGCATTGTCTCAGTTACGCATCTTGCTTCAGATAGCACTAAACCATTCAGTTTCCGTTAACAAATACAACCTATAATAATATCATCTAAATGTATATGCTGAGCAGTCAGTTTTGTGTAACTACATGCATGCATCCCCCCCCCCCCCCCCCCACACACACACATACATATATAACAGTTGTCATGTCCACAATATAATACAACTATATTTTAATGGTGGTTCATAATATCATAAAGCAGAATCTCTTCAAGTTAAGAATCAGACTTCAAAGTTATTTTTGGCATTGATCTACTGAGGTAACAACTTCTATATTGTCATTGAAATCACATTTACCAACTTAAATGAAGCGATCAATTTGAAGTATAAAATTTAAAACTGCCAGTAAAATGAAGCATTTGTTGCAACTATAGATTTGAAAGTGACAATGTGTTTTTTTTTGGGTTGTGACATCAAGAAGACTCATAGGAAGACACCAAATTTCAAAGACAGTATGTTTCTCCAAATCCACAGAGCACCACAACTTGGAAGAACAACACCATCATCTTCTATCTATACTTTATAGTATGCCTGATTATAATTACTCTCTAGTGAGCTGAAGTGCTGTATACATACCTACATACTTCATCCTGCTGATACCAGTTCCATACGGTTGCACAGACCAGTGAGACACGTGAAAAGATGCGTTCACCACAGACAGGTCATTTTCTTTAGCTGTTCGCTTTAAAATGGCAAGAATGAGACAATTACAGGTTTTATTCCAACATTACGGCCAGGTTTTAAACCAGGTGTGGGAATATCCAACTTACCATCTTACTTCCCTCTAAAAGCATCTTTCAAACAAATGTTTTGCTCCTTCAACCAACTTCTTCCACTTCCCAACCAGTATCTCAACTTGTAATTGTAGCTCTGCTGCAAAGTTTCGGTCAGCATTGTTCAGCAGTTTCTGTGTTGTTATCATTTGGCTGCAGTGTTTCAATATCATCTTGGAGAGCCTGTATAAAATTTATACAGACTCCACTGTATTTTCTGTTTTTGTCTTACTATTCTGTTATAAAATTCACAGCTACAATAATTAATTTATAAGGGTGTAGGATAGAAATCACCAACATTCTTCTCTCTGTAATTCAGCCTCTTCCTTCAGAAACAGAAACTTGTTCAACTGATCGTAAATTTGATTATTCTTATGAGAGTTGAAGACTCATCACTGTGATCACAAAATCCTGTTATATATTCTGAGTCACTTCAAAACAGAAGTCATTTAAAGAAATAAATATCAATATAATTACTCCTTTATGCCACCACATGTTCTTGTACTTGTGTCAAAAGTTTTGAAGTGCATGTATATTGCATGAAATGACATGTTCGAAATAGTTGTTACTTTAAGTCCTCCACACAAGGGAAAGATAACACACATAAATTCAACAAATGCTCAAATAACGTCACATTAACTTGCACGACCTCGCAATATATGACAGAAGAAATGCAGTGGACAGAAACGATACAGAATAGTTACGCCATTTTCTCGTACGCAGGGATGGCAACATCTGAAAAGCAGCGGACACATCCCGCCATCGCGGGAGAATGAGGGATATTCGATTATCATTCTTTGCGCACTGTAACAGACTCTGCTGCCATCTACCGACCACGGATCTGAAGTAGATCTACGTCGAAGCACACTCCGTTGACCTGCTGTGTGAAATGCTGCCTGCAATACCTCACGTACTGTAATATATGTATGCCAGTAGTTTCTTAATAGGTTTCCCAAACTGTCTCCTTCCTTTACATTTCTGGATCAGAACTTTGTATTTCTCATATGCCGCATATATGTTCCATGATCGCCTATCACATCCTTCTTAATTCAACTGCACTAAAAGTTTTAATTAAAAAATAAATTAAGAAGCTTCTTATTATGTAATTGTTCCCAGTATTCTGTTACCGGATCTCTTCTAAAATCTCAAACATATTCCAAGACCTGTACTCTCAAACTCTCTTCTCTTTTATGAGAGACTAAGTTTCACACCCCAAAAAACAACAGGCAGAAAGACTCTTGCATACATACATACATCTTTATTACATTCCATGGATCCATAACTTAGTCAGATGACAATAGGATGTGGAATAAGTCGTAATAATAATACAATACATGTTATACAAATACAAGTCATATAAATGTCACAAAAATACAAACAAAGGATAAATTACGACTTACTTTTAGACATTAGGGATTCATCGACAGAGTAAAAGGATTGTGTAATTAAGTATCTTTTCAATGCTGATTTAAATTGTGCCTTTTTATTTACAAGACTTGTGAGATTTGATGATAGACTGTTGAAAATTGGTCTATGAAGCAGATTTTTATTCCTTGTGTTGACGTGGTGTATAGTTTGAAAGAGTTCTTGGTTATTTACAATAAAATTCATTAACAAGAATATGTATTCACATGGAAGAGCTAAGATCTCTAATCTCTTAAATAGACTTCTACATGAATTCCTAGGTCTTACACCAGCCAATAACCTAACAATTTTCTTTTGTAAAGTGAATATCTTTTTGATGTTTGATGAATTTCCCCCCAAAATTATTCCATATTTCATTAAATAGTTAAAATAGGCAAAATATTCAGATCTGAGTGTGTCAGAGTTGCTGACATGCAACAGAGATCTAACTTAGGTATCAGTTTATCAATATGATTAGTCCAATTTAGGTGATTATCAATTTGCAAACCCAAGAATTTTGTGTTTATTGACTCTTGTATATACTTCCCACTATAACCAATACTTAAAGCAAATTGTGGAGAGTTATTTGTTATAAATTTTATTAGATTTAGGGCCAGTTTGTTAGCAGTAAACCATCTACTCATTATGAGACAGAACTGTTTGATGTTGAACAGAAATCATCAAAATTTTTATTTGAAATTATGACGCTTGTGACATCAGCAAATAGTTTAATAGTATGTACTCTTTGCACAGAGAAAATAAAGTTAATTTACAAAAGGGAGGTGTGTATGTCTGTCCTAGCCACTTATTTGTATATTTGAAGTCTATAAAAAGTGGATGTATTTTGACAAACTATTATATTTGAAGTTTCATTAGATCCATCTACTAATTCTAATTTTCATTACCAGCTGACAATAATAACAACCATTTCATATAAACACCAATATACATTATGAAACATAATTGACAAGAATCTCACTAATTATTCCTCTGAACAAAAAACATTCTGGAAAAGACTTGTAAGAAATAATTGGATACACATTTTTATGTAAATTTAATTTTCTGGTAAATTATCAAATACATAAAAACATAAGACGCGTAACTTCAAAATGTCTGTAGAAGTTGCTTACACTATCACGTGTTCTTTGTCATGTATCTTTTTTGATTCATAAAATAAATATGTCATGTGGAGATTATGTTATCTGTCAATATGTCCATTCAAATGCTTTATGTCAAAAACTGCTTGGAAGATTCTGATGGCTGAATTCCAATGTTTGGAGTTTCCAGCAAAAGTTGTCTTCAGAATGTAATTCTGGTTATCAATCATTTTAATATTATTTCTACTTTACACAAAACAAAAATTAAATTTTCCTAGTAGCTTATCATATAAGAAGTTTATGCACGATGTAATACGTACTTTCCACTAAGTTCTACACCTCTTATTAGAACTATTTTATATAGTATACATTTTATTAAAAAAGCACAGGTAATAATTGATGTCACTAGTAGAATAAGTGTATTATATCTAGTGCACAGGAAACTCAACTACCATACTTTAGGTCCAGTTAAAGTTTAGTTTTAAATTTTTGATTTCAATAGCTGAAAATTACCAACACAGTTCAGTTGACTATGAATCCATTAATGAAACATTATCACTGCTCAGTCAGAGACTTGAGGTGAGTAATGAAAGGGCAATGGCTGCAAATGAGGCACATAAATTAATGGATGTCAAGCATGGATGAAGTACAAACTGTCTCACCTAAGTCTATAAGGATGGCATGCTGATGGGAGGTGAGTTGTCGTAGCAGGTTCTCGTACGGGACGTGATAGTTAGGGAACTTGCTTGTATCTATTGGAGCAACTTTCAGACAGTACTGCTCTGCCAGGAAGTGCCAAACATCCCCACGCTTGCTGCGTGGAACTCCTGCAAAAACATCCAACAATCTTGTGAAATTAAACACTTTAGTAAGAAAGCCCCTAACAAATTTATTATGCAGAGGTGATACAAAGAATGATTATGAATTATCTTTGCACTTCTAGACATTTTATTCTAAGAAAATCTATGCTCAATAATAACATTTTCAGGATGTAGACCTTAAGTATGAACTGTATGTTGTGGTTTCATGAAATCCCATCAATGAAGGCAATGCAGAGATGGTTTTGAAGAGAGTCTGGGCTAACCTCACCTGCCAAACCATCCACTTATGCTTCATACAAGCCTGTTTCTAAACAAACTGTGAACAGAATGTGAAATGCATTCATATATTGCCCATGATAACACATTTCATTTTCATTGCAGTGTGACAATTTCTGAACAGCTGTTTGCCCCTAGGTCCCTGCAATTTCTTTTTGTGTCGGAAGGGGGGTTGTTTGACAGACTGTCTACCCCTGCACCAATAATTCAAAACCAAAATGACATCAAAATTCACATCTGAGATGATGATGTATGTGCAAATGTGCAATCTTTGGAATGAGAATGACAATCATTTTGACACATGTAGAATCACCAGCTGGGCTCACATTGAAATTAGGTAACTGACTTCAAAACGAGTTTTTATTCATGCCCTACAAATTTCATTATCGTGCATAGCTTACCTTTTTAAAAACATTTTTTAAAAGTGAAAAGAATATTTATAATCATCTTGTATTGTGAAATAAGGTGATTACGAATGGTATGTTACATGAACGAATTGGTCATGGCTTATTTTAAAACACCAATGTGATGTCTCCTTCAACAGTACAAGGAAAAAAACATTAAAAAATAACAGGCTGGTATTGAAACCAGTAACTCCTCAAATACAAAGCAGCAGTATTAAGAAATACAACACAATATAATGTTAAGTCTACAGATGCTTAAGTATAAAATGATGAAATTTGGCTTTATTAGTGTACTTTACCAAATGCCACATATTTGTCAGTGAAGTTCCCTCTCTGTTCATAGTTATGTAAGGGGTAGGATAACAATCCTTCCCAACCCTCTTCAAATGCGTATAACCCCAGATTTAACTTTATTATTTCTGAGATTAAATTATTTTAATCCTGTCACTGAACTATTTCTCCATTATCTGCTATTATCTCATGTCTTCACCTTGCCTGATGGCTTGGAGCAGCATTTTGGAGTCACACTGAGTTGAGACGCGACTCTCCTTGCTCACCAAGAGATCCCACACCTCCATTACTTCTCGCACACATGAACCTATCTCATCATATTCCAACTTGATGCGCTTCACTGTCGCTTCCTCCTGTCGGGCTGCCAAAACAATGGGTTACTTTACAGTGTCTGATGATGTAACCAATCCTGTGGTTGTTAATTATTATTCATAATTCAATAAAATACAAAATTAGTAAACTACAGCACAGCTCTGATTATCTGGGGCCCAAATTCATCCATGGTCTCAGACTGCGTAATTACATTTTCCTTATCTTCACTTTACTTCATGGGAAATGAAAATGACTTTGATTACGATGACCTTTTTACAAATTTGTGAGTATATAAAAAAAAGGCCAACAGAAATATCAAAACAAAATCTATGGACTTGCTTACAAAATGACTTCAAAAAAGAATGTTTAGTAAGTTTTGCAATAGGAATATGTATGTTAATATGTACAAATTTGTGAAAGTTCCTATTTTGCTTACACGGATGATGATGATAATGCTAATTAAATATAATCTGCATTAACTGTGTTTTAGATTATCTGGGCCCTTGCCTCCCACAACTACCATGAACAATCAGCGCTCTACTCTAATTTCAATATCAACATAATAATTGCACATTTATTCCAACTTAAAAATATACTGTGCAAAGGAAAAATGTTATTTCCTGGCCTCGTACTGGAACATAACAGGATAAAATGGTGGAATTTTTGTTAGCAGTATTAAACCTCTAGGTTCTGCTACCTGAGAGTGAACGCATTAAATACGGACTTCATTGGATTCCGGACGTAGTGGGAGCACTTCCTAATCACTAGGTCCTATTATCAGAGTTTAAATTTGTTGTTAGAGGTGGATTGGATTGAGGACAGATTCTAAAATCATATTTTAGTGTTACCTTTCGATTCTAATACCAGAGAGTTTGGTGTTCAGAAGAAGAAATTAGATTAATCAATAGCTGTTTCTTTGTGTATGCTGGTATACCTTCATATTCACAAGGTGATTAGATCATTGCAAATAAGGTTATAAACTCTGATAAACAAAAACTATGTATTACTTTCCACTTTTCACAACTTTTACACTTAAACTACTAACATTACTTATCTTTCTTTATAAAAGCACGAGTGTGTGGAAGATACGAAAAAAATTATGGAAACAAATGCCTGCAAACCAAAATTTCAGAATAACAAAAATAATGTTCATCTCCTGCAAAAGAATTGAAAAATATTTTATAATAATGAATAATGATATAATAAAATATCAGTGTAATGCAGCCAAACCCCATTGCTGTTTGAAAATGTGTTAAAATGTCCAAGTAGCAGCAACGACAAATGGCATTACAGGATTAGAAACACTGCTGTTTATTTTAAATAGCATGTAAAATATTCACCAGATGTCACAAGCATACAAATCTCTGTACATACCATAATCTGGACATCAATACAAGATTAAAATAGTCTGATGACAATTTTTACACATTGCAAAACAGATTTCCACATCTAATTTTGAAACACAAACCAATAGGAAGAAGAAATAAAGGACGCCCTTTAAAGAATTCCTGGACGATTGAGGCCAGAATGGGTCATTAGGCCCAAACTCCTTGATAGTTAGATGATGATGATGATGATGAAATTTTTTTTTTTAATTTCCCTTGTAGCAAATGCACAATATGGTGCAAAATGATGATGCAAGTGATGATATTGTGCCAATTCTGGATTGTGCATGTGACAATATTTCAGAAGTAGAATCTGGTTATACTCAAAATGAAATTGGTGATAATCATGAATTTGATCACAAAAGTGACTCATCAGACAGAGAAAAAAAGTGATGAGCAAGCAGAATCAGTTGTCGCAGCAAGATGTGATATGAAACAGCAAATGGAAATATCTGATTCATCTCCCCAAATGGCATGATGTTCAAAACATCACCAAAATACTTTGTGTATACGCATGTGTGCAAAGAATGCATAATAACCTTTATCACAGGGGATTTAAACTCCCATCATGTGGGGCTGTAAGCTGGATTTTAACTTTAGCGTGAAATAGTTTACCACTACGCTACTGCAACACATGATCAGCTAGACCAAGCATAAAACTTGGTGCACAGATGATAAAAGATAATATACATAATCATGTAAATGCTAGATCACTCTTGTTTATGTTTGGATTGCAGAATGAATGATTGAGAATATAATTACAAACACACAATGTGCCACTTCCTCCATCCATCCAATGGCTCTAGAGCCCATATTGGGCCTTGGCCTCCTAGTGCCAATTATTTGGCAAAATGCATTGATGTCTGTAGAAACAATTAATCCGAAGTTATTAATATGTTTATATTGCCTTACACCATCATTAAATTTAATTATTATAAATATAATTTGTCAGTTCATAAAAAATTTGTTTTAACCAAGATTTTAAAAAAAATAAATAAAGCATGACAATAAATTTTTCAAGTAATGTTGATGATAATACAGCGTGTTTCAAAAGTAGCTTTACAACTTGAGGGTGAGACATTGGTAAACTGATAGAAGAAACATATAATTTCAGAACATAGAAATGTAGTCAAACACTTCAAGTTTTATGTCCATCAGATATTTATGGTTCAATGTGACTTCCATTTGTTATGTAGTCAATTTCTTGCCACACGCGGTGTAGCATCTCTGGTGTCACTTCAGCAACTGCGGTGGTAATTCGAGTTCGGAGTTCGGCCACATCTGCAGGTAAGGGTGGCACGTACACTCGATCTTTAACAAATCCCCACAAGAAAAAATCTAAAAGTGTTAGATCCGGGGAACGAGGTGGCCATGCTATTGGTGCGGCCTGACCAATCCACTGACCTGGGAAACGGTTGTTGAGGTACTCGCGCACTTCTCCGAGGTAATGAGGGGGTGCACCATCTTGCTGGAAGTGAATGCGTCCTTCCTGGTCATCTTCGTCAAGTTGAGGAATGAGGAACTATTGGAGCATGTCCAGATACACAATGCCGGTAATAGTCTTCTCCATGAAAAAGAAGGGGCTGTACACTTTATCTTTGCTGAGGGCCCAAAACATTAACTTTTGGACTGTCATGAACATGTTCCAGGAAGGTACGTGGATTTTCACTACCCCAAATCCTGCAGTTGTGGGCGTTGACCTTACCAGTGACATGGAACGTGCTTTCGTCACTGAAAATTACCGAGTCCAGAAATCCTTCGTCGTCTTCAAACCCGCCGCAACATTTCCGTACTACAGTTTACGTGCGTGAAACTCGATGTGTTTGGCTAAATTTGTGCATTTAAAAATATTGCGCACGTCCTTTAAATAAATTTATATTCTCCTGCGAAGTTGTAAAGCTACTTTTGAAACACGGTGTATACTGCATGAAGCTCAATTACAAACAGGCAGAAGAACAAATTTGTGAATATTGACAGCTGACCACATTTCCTGTTTCCTTTGTGACTGTTTATTATACAGTTCTGTTCTAAAACAAGCATTATAATATTTCTGACAGATACCTCGCAGCCTCGCATTCTCCTTCTCCATCCGTATAAGAGCAGCAGTTGCTGGTTGATAGCTTTTTTCCACAGAGCACGCAGTTCTTCTCTGTCTCGCTTCAGTGGGTGCTGCTTTATACTGATTAACCCCAGGCCCCTCTCTGCTTGAACACAACAAACGGATGAGAGAATCACAACAGATAATCACAGAGCCTCTTAGTCTAATACATTTCCTGGGCGTGATGCTGACAAGAGAGAGAGGAGCTATATGGCGTGCAGTGGGATGGCTTTACTTTACTGTATTATATTTATATTTATTCCATATAACCACTGCATCTTTAGTGAAGGAAATGTCTAATTTCAGGAGACTGAATCATTCTGAGCCTCATACAGTACTCCACTACTAGCAACAACTACTCAAGAAATAAGAGGACAAAATCACTTGTTGAAACTGATAACAAATCTGTCTGGTCCTGACAAAATCCAGCAGTTAATCTTCATTAAAAGTTATGAAGCAAATTATACTTTAAGCCATAAAAATTTGTCAGTGCTGGTTCCAAACGAAAGTAAACTAAAGTTTACCAGACAGGTTCTTGTTAGGCGTCAGCATCCGATTGAAGATGGCTTGGCGCCATGATCCAGATTGCCTTGCCACATCCTGATTCAGCTCCTGTGTTGGTGATGTCTTTGAGGTGTGACCAACTTTCAGGAATCTGTTCACAAAATCAATGTTTTGTTTCAATGCTTGGTGTAAAAGTAATCTGGAGAAATTACAGTTTTCAGTTGAATACACTGTGAAAATTCTCTCCTATCTCCCATGTTTCAGCTTGTTAAATACTGCAAAATTTTTGAAGGTATAACAGAATTTAAAACCCTAAACATGTGTCTGTCTCTAAAATGTTAAACTACTGCCCTACATTTATGTGGGCGATTGCTCTACGAAATAACAGTTATGCAATTCCTGAATCAACAAATCAAACGACACTGACAAGCTTATTTTCAGACAGTGTACACCCACAATGTTATTACCTAGATATTTCACATTCTTTTAGATTCATTTATTATTTAATTTTTCAATACTATTAACAAAAATATTTCAACAGACGTGATCTATTTTGTTTTTGTATGATATTCTGGGGGTATAGCTGGACCACCTTGCTTCCAGGTGATGTAAATACGGAGGCCTGGTCTTCCAGGTTGGGGGGGTTGGGCATGGGGCTAACACCCCCACCCTGGTTTGTAGCGTCCATGATGAAGATGATACTCCACATTTTGCTGTATTTATAAGATCTTCAGGTGACCTACAGTTATGTATTTTACTTAAGTAATGGTACAGAGTTAGTAAACATACAACTGTAACTTCTTCATCTGTTATTACTTCTCATTATGTACACATTAATTACAAAATATGTTACAATTTCCTTCTTTAAAAGTGTCATAAAAATATAGAATATACGAATTCTTAAAACTTTATACTAGCCAGACTGTTTTTCATGGCTTTATACTCATAATTTTTATTCACATATTATAGTTTAGTTCTGTTTTCATCATTAAGTACTCTTCCATCCCCAACCTGAAACTCTTTATTACAGTTTTTGCTTAAGATAGTTTGGTCCTGAAGAACATTTGAGGTTAAATTTATGTCTCTCGAAGCATCTGATATACTGATGTTTGAGTGAACTCCAGCATTGAATGATTGGGGTTAGTGCACGTTTGTTTCTATGTCGATTTAGTTGACAGTTTCTGGATTCTTAGAATATAAAAATCACGTAAGTTACTACTATCAATGTGCTGTCTGTTCAGTATGCTTGAGATTTTCCCACAGTTAATTCTGCAAAAATTTTGGAATATTTCAAACAGTCCTCTGAAAGAAGCTGTTCTTCTCTTATTCTACCACAGAATGCCAAAACTAGATAAAAATATCTAAATATGCTTAAAAAAACATGAAGTTTCTGGTGATAGATAATCAAAGGAACAAATTTTAATTTCCAGCTTTGCTTAAAATATCCACTAACTTATGAAACTGTTGTATTTTTTACTGAGAAAGAATCTAACCCCTTTCAGAATTTGCAAATGTTTTATCATAACGCAAACCTATAGACCACGCAACAGTTAATTTCTCTTTCCAGACATGTGTTACAACCCCTTGCAATCTTATTCTCATACATACATACATACACTTCAATCAGATCACCCCTCACCCCGTCAAAATGTAACTCTGTTTTAGTCAGTTCCTGCAGCATTCTCGTCCTCACAGGACAAGAGCAATGTATTCTCATAATATGCAAATTGTCTCATAAATCAGAGGAAGACATTATACTACACCAGGGGTCGTCAACCTGGTCCGTACCGCCCACTAGTGGGCGATTCAAGCTTTCATGGTGGGCAGTGTGGGTTTTTGTCCGTTGTTACAAATTTGGTTCTTCCTTCATATAACGAATACACTGCTAACAACTTCGCGAGTTTGACTTTTTAAAATATGCTTTTGCAATTTACTTTTGAATTCCATCTCTAAAATTTTGAATATAGATAATAATTCACCGGGCACTTCTCGAAGTAAACTCGTGGATGAAGGAGCAACAAATGAGCTCCGTATCAAAGGCATGAGTTTAGTGCGCATAACGGCCATCATTCAGTCTTCGAGCTGTACCTCTTTCATGGTGGTGGGCAGTATGTGCAGCACCGGTGGGCGGTAAGGAAATTTTACCATCAACAAAGATACAAAAGTGGGCTGTAGGTATAAAAAGGTTGACGACCCCTGTACTACACAAATCATGTCCATCACTGCATTTGTAATTGTCATATCACACAAATATCCATTTCAGTCACACACTTTGTAGATCTGTATCCCAAATTGTTTACTGATCCTTTCATATTTATTATCTGAAAATGAGACTTTAATATTTAGCATGAGAATCACCGACATAATTACTCTCATTTTCCAAACTGTGTTACAGTTTTCATCTTGTGTATTATAAGGTTAATATTTGTCACTGAAATGGAGAGATCTCAGAATACAAAAATCTGTCTTGTATATGAGGGTTCAGAAAGATGTTATAGTACGGACTGTATCTTTGCTGATGCTCCATCTGTACAAATATTACATATAAATAACTGTATTTCCTGCATAGTGACATCAGTAAACATTTAAGATTAGGGAGGAAGTGGCGATGAAACAATCCTTCAAAGAAAAGGTTTTATCCAATTTTCACAGAAGAGGCTCTTGCAAACAGGTCATGAGAGTACAATCATTACATTTGTAACAAAGTAAATGTCCATCTCTAATTCTAGAAGAATACTAACATGACGGTATACACATTAATGATAACGTGGAAGAAATTTTATTAACAAAATGTAGATTTATGTAGTTTAAATTCATCAGGCATTAGGTTTGACTGTTTATAAGCTAAGAGTTCCATATAAACATAACACTTGAGAACAGACTTAAAAAAGAAATTCTATCAACCAACTGACAACACCACAAAAGGAACTCACATATTCATCATGGGACTGGTCTTCTGCTGTCCATTGGGAGGAGTGACGGAATTCAACTGTTGCTGGGAGTTGCTGGCAGAAAGGCTGCCATTTGACTGCTTTTCTTGTAGTTCCCGTTTCATTGTCTCGCCTTCTGCAGCGCCCACTGTAGAAGAACGCGGTCGCAGACCACTGGTACCACTGTCTGTTATGTTGTTCTCAGGTACTTCCAGTGTTGGAGCTGGTGATGAACGGGTAGTTGGGCTAGCGTGCCCTGAAGAGGATGGGGGATCCTGGGAAAACAATATGTTTTCTGTATATGAGTAAAATGCACTATCTTTCAGACAAGATATCTGAACCTTGGGAAGATTATGTAAGAGTGGTCTAAAGAAATGCATAATAAAGAGCTTCAGAACTTAGTACTGTTTGGGTGATTAAATCAAGGAGGATAAAATGGGTCAGACACGTAATGTGCACAAAGGATATGAGAAATTCACATTAGAATTGTGCTCAGAAAACATGAAGGGCATGTAATGGATTCAATGACTCAGGTTAGGCTCCAGTGGTTGGATTTATGAACGTAACAGAGATCCTTTGCACTACGTAAAAGCAGGAAATGTACTGGATAGCTGATTATAAACTTTTGAAAATAATCCTTGCAGGGTGGAGTTTGTTCATGATCTTATCTTGGGAATGTTGTTTCACATATATATGTACATAGAAATGGAAGTAGCTTCTTCACAGCTACACTTGGAATTTGTGGACAATCTTCCTTCAAACTGACACAAAAGTTACCAAGAGGAATGTTTATTAATGTATCTTTCAAAACCACGGCCTGCTGAAGTGTCATATTTCTTATATCTGTTTCTAATAACAAACCTTTCTCTGTGACAGAGAACGTACAAAGGTTTCATAACCACTGAAAACGTTCACTGCAACTTGTAGGTCTCATACACGTTCAATTGTATCTGAAAGAAAATCATCACTTATCCAGCTCTCAAGTTCATTGGAAAAGTCATCCAATGGTTGAAAACAGCCAGAAACATTTTTTTCAACCAGTACACGTCCTCCAAAATTCTATTTTATTTATATATAAATTTGTTCACATGCCAAGATAACTGTGATAGTCACACCTTAAAATTTTGTTCACGTATCTTCGTAAGAACGTCCGCTAGGTACGCTACCCTCTGGAGTCACACAGCATCACACAGACTGTTTGTTGTTGGTCATCCAAATAATGTTACACATATACTGACACTCAGATTTCATGTCACTATGAATGACAGTCATCACCACTCTTCTGCCAGTCCTAACTTTATAAAAACTGGTAAAATGTATTGGGAGATGTGAAGTTCATCTCTAATTTGCACCGTTTTCAATAAAGTACTGCTGCACACATCCTAAATATGCATGCTGAGGGCATTAAAAATGCACACAACAATGACTGATAACCTTGTTTCCCTAAATTGTTACAGTGTGACTTAAAAGTGTAATGACGCAGTGTATCAAGTTAACTATATTGCCATAACAGCAAAGGTATTTGACAACTGAGTCAGTCCACCATTTGACAAAATTCTTTCTTAGAACCCTTGAGATTACTCAATATATTGCCAGTGTTCTGTAAAGTACAGTCTGAGTAACACTAGACTAACCCATTAAAGGCTGCAATACAGAATTACAATTCAGTGATTTGCTAATTCCGTGGTGCAGGAGTTGACAGTTATTCAGCCAATCCCACGTGCGCAGAACTTGTAGGTTCATCAAAAAAAACCACCACTGGACACAATCCATAATTAGTTCAGTACAATTTATATGCTCACATGCTAGTTTCTTAAGATCCATTTCGAAAATACTATTCATGTCTGATTCTACCATGAAGTGTTTGAAACGAAGTCATCTGTTTTACTGTTTAAATCATGATGACCATATTATAATCCTTCATTAATCATACTACTACATTAAATGTACATCTTATGGAGTTCAATGTAATTCTCTTAAATTCTGCATTCATTTCTCTTAGTCACAAATATTCTCTTCAATTCTTTGCTGCTGAACACCCTTAAAGATTTTTTATTCTTTCAAAATGAAAAACCACTTTTCCTGTTCACATAATTATTTTATTTTATTTATTTAGTGTTCTGTGTGACGACAGGTCCATATGAACAGGATCATTCCCTCCTTTTCTCGGACTGGGACCTGTTCATATACGTTCTTGGCAGATGATCCACAAGTGGTTTGCCATTGCCTTCTTCTGTGTGTGAATGGAGTAATTGTTGGGATGCCACGGAGGAAAACTCCGTGTTGCCTAGACCACGGCCTTGCCCAACACAAGTTATAAATTCGAACCCGAGACCCCAGGATTACAAGGCCAGCGTTCTAACCGCTAGACCACCGTGGCTGTTCACATAATAACAACAACAAATAAAGTCAATATACAATGTACACCAACTACTCAATTTATAGAAGAGAAATATTCATTGGAAGTCCCTTTAAAGTGAACACAAAAATAAACTTATTAGTATTAACTTACATTCAAAGAAAGTTATATATATCTCTCTCTGTCTCACGTGCGCACTCACACACGAGAGTCAAGGAAGATAAGTATACAGTTCACAAATGTTTATAATAATGAACAGCAATTAATTATAAATTAATGGAGATGCAAATAATAAGATCATGTGAGATGAGACTCTCAAAAATGACTAAGCACAAAGGAGGAACTTGGCTACATGCAAGGTGGGAGTAATGGTGATCAGGGGTGGAAATTATGTTGTATGTTACTTCTTGTCATGTGCTTCTGTGTAATAAAAAATCATTACACAAACTGAAAAAGTGATACTGATTTTTAATTGCGTAAAAATAGAATTTCATTCATTAACATTTGTAAAATGGGACGTTAGTTTGTTCTCAACACAGAGTGCAGCTCTCATTTCTAACTGTAGTTTTTTATTGCAACAGCATCTCACCTTGGATGCCTTGGGTTATGTCAGGGCAGTCCGTGTGGAATTTGTGGTGCACAAAGTGGCACTGAGACAAGTTTCCGTCTAAGTCCTTCACTTTAATCAAGTTCCATATTCACTCATGTATCATCTGGGGGATGGAGAATGGGCCCATTAGCAGCCACAGTTCCACAGAGACAAAGTCTCACCCCATCATAAGAAGAGACTACGATAGTAACAGCATGACGAAACATGAGCAAAATTATTTTGAAGTACTTGAAAGAAGCAATACGGCAGAATTTTAAGTTTCAGGTACTGATCCAGTAACATGCTATTTTACCTTACACAGTGCAGCATTCATTGGCAGACTCAATTCCTTCACAACTGGTCCAAAATCATCTCGTGAGCCCTTGCGCTTCAGCAGCTGAGGGAACGTTTGGCCTTCATGAAGATGGTACTCCCTCCCAGGTACTGATTAAGGAACTCGCTGAGTGTGGCGAGCTTGCTTTCCTTCATAGTGTGCTCTTAGCAGCATCATGAGTAACTCATTCTGCTCACGGAGACTTGAGGTCTCTACTCCTCGGAATTTAGTTAATATCACAGACTGCTCTTCTTCTGGTAACAAATCCAGGCGACGGAAGATGGCGGCTTGTGTGCGCTTGTCATTCAAACCTGAAAGAGAATCAACAAATTGTTTCTCAGAAGTTGTGCGCTCACTAAAATAAAGTGTGCATGTGTTAGATACAAGCGTAATATGGCGAAGACAAAGTAAATCAACTGTAAAGAATTTTTATGACTACTTTAGGTCTGATGATCTAGGAAGAATTCAAAATATCTTTGATCCAGCAAAGAAAACTGCAGATACTTCAGGAGTATTGCTTACATCAGTTCATGATACAGGCTGTCCCAAAAAGATATATACAGACAATCAATGAATTTTCATTGCTTGAAACTCAATCAACCCTCCACCATTTGTGTATATGAATCATGGTATCATCTGTTAAGTGTCGACCACACTAGACTCCCCTCATAAACATAACACATGAAGATGAATAACAAGGCTAATAATCCATATTATAATGTGCATACATATTTTTGGGATACTCTGTATTTTACAGGACACTAAACAAGATGTAGAGAGGACAATTCTCTTTTCTACTCCAAGATAATATTAAAGGCAGTACTATTGATGTCAATGAGCCGGGATAGCTCAGTCAGTATAGTGACTAGCTACGGGCTGGACGGCCGGGGTTCGATCCCCGACGGGGGCAGAGGATTTTTCCTCTAGCCTCTGCGTCCAGACCGGCTCTGGGGCCCACCCAGCCTCCTCTACAATGGGTACCGGGGTCCTTTCCCGGGGGTAAAGCCGGCCGGGGCGTGATGCTGACCACTCACCCCCATCTAGTGCCGAGGTCAAGGAAGAGAGGAGCTATACCTCCTCTCCCCCCAAACGCCTACATGGCGTATAGTGGGACAAACTTTACCTTTACATTTTACAATTGATGTCAATTGGCGCACCTTAAGATACACAAAGCTAATCAAGAAAGAGACAATGTATGCTGTCTTATCACATTCACTATTGGGAATTTAAATGCAGGCTTATATTAAATGCCTGGGCTCATGGAAGAAGTTCTGCACTGTCTGAAGACAAAAAAAATACATTTTGCAAATTACAAAGGAGACAAATGTTATATAATATCATTAGTAGACTTAGAGAGTGTGATACCACGTGTAGCAACAGATTTTAGTGTCACTGACTAAGTCACCACACAACGGCGTGACTTGAATTAAAATTATTTAAAATCCAGCAACAAAAATCTCACTGACAGTGAGAAATATGTTATTCTGGAAATTTTTAAATTTATAAATAAAGTTGTTTGTACTATTGTTACAGTTTCTAATTTTTATTGCTACTTATAATGTACTATGTGTACAAAATAATAATATTTGTTATTAAAAAATGTTACTGGGGGGGGGGGGGGCATGGTGTGATCACATTACAAGCTTTTATTGTACATTTTTAGAATTTATGGCACTCAGTCTCAAAGAGGTTTCGTGTCCTTGGATTAGGCCATTCCTCATGCCTAAAGTAAAATACAAAAAGATAGAACTGTACTAGTAACTGGTCCTTCTAGGAAACAACTGCTATGGCTGCAAGTTTGGAACCACTGAAGAGACAGGAATATAAGAAATATGTCTGGAGCGACATTCAATGTAATGATGTTCATACCTAGTTTAAAAACAATCTGTTCAGTAGAAACATTGCTGACAGTACGTCATTGATCGATAAAGGAACAGACACTGGACTCATAAAAATAACCCTCACATGAGGCAGTCGACATTTTTGTTTCAAGTAAAAAATATTACGATATATATTACGAACATTATCTCATTACACACTCACCTTCTGCTTCGGCACAGAGCTTGTGGTACCACACCTTTGGACAGTGTTCACAAGATAGCACTGGCAGCTTCTCACGTAGCTGTGCCTCTGTCGTGGCAAGAAATGCTTGTCTTGTTGCTGTGGAAGCATACCAACAGACATTTAAACAAAGGATTGGCAACATTCGAAGTAATGGTATGAGTCAATTATGAGACAGCCTCAGAAAGTACACAACATACAGCATTCTCATCACAAAATTCTATAATTTTTATGTCAGATGTTTAACACATTCACTCCCAGGTACTTGGCTGCTGGTTTACCTCTCAGTCATCTTCAGTAGTACTTCATGTTCTACAGATATGAATGACAAATGACCTACAAATTTCAATGAATTCCATTAAGGTAACTGCATGCAGTGACAGAATAAAACTACATGCTCAAAGTGTGTTCTGAAAGCGTTATGTTTTGACTTCTAAAGGCATGCTGCTCTTTGACCAGGATCATACAGCGACGATAGGAATATGCCCTGATAAGACAAAAAGCGCCTTTCTCAGAAAACTGAGAACACAGTTTCACATCCTGTAACTAGATAGTGTATGCAGGTACCTTTCGAAAGTCCTTGAATCACTGATCGACTGCCAATCACTTCTCAAATGTAATACTTCAAAATGTTAGAATTTTGTTAAAAATGGCTTAGCTGTGTGAGCATGTTAAGAACACAGAAAAAAGTCAGATTATAATTAATTCTAGGCTGTGACAGAATCTGCTATAAATATTTTACAGCTTATTTTCATTTATTTTATTAAACTTCATATTAGTGCAATGATTCTATGGTGTCCTTAACAAGATTTCTTCTTTGAAGAAACATTTTAAATTTTGCTTCTGAACAGTTTCAGTAAGATAGTATTTGGTTTCTCCATAACTGCATGTTACAATGCCACATTATTATTCATTGTGCAATGACTGTCAGGTAAAACTACAACTCTCTTTGTCAACACTTATTTAATATAATATAATAATTTCAAATTCTTACGTTACAAATCTGGTAACTTGAAAAGTAAACACCTTACTTTCCACCACATCTATTATGACCCAATTTAGTTGACGGACAATACGTATACAGACCTTGTACGAGAGCCACAGCCCTGATTCTGAGTGCTGCACAATGACAGTACTGTCACCATATTTGATGATGGGAGCTCCGATCACTTCTAGATCCCTTTCTTCCAGGACAACTTTTAGGTCATCCTTCTGTTGTCGCAAGCAGAAAGTGGACGAGGCAAGTGTAGCATCATCTCTGCGTGCAAAAATGTAAAATGTTACATGCATTTTTCCAATACAGAGATGAATATACTCTCATCCTAACTTTCAAAGCAAAAGCTATTAACACCAGTTGCCCAGCTGTTCTGTTCAAGAGCGTACGATATTACAATACGTGTCAACTCATTAAAATCATTTGTTTTCTAACTGAGAGAAATTGAAGAAAAAACTGTAAGTCATAAACCTATAATAGTAAAGACATTTTATACTTGGGTTGTAGTAAATCTTTGCAAGACTGTTTACTCTTGGGGTCCTTCTAGTTAAATGTTATAAGGTTTATAATTACTGATGGGTCAGGCATTGTATATAATGCATGTAGGCCTCAATCTCATGTAATGCAGAAATGAAACTGCTTCAGATTCTGAGGAACAAAAACTAAAACATCATTACCACCTCTGCCAAGTTCTGTTTATATGAGCATATGCACAGAACGACTGTAAAGTCATGCAACCCATTCCTGACACACATTCTATTCTAAAAAAAAATAAATCAAGCTGAAATCAGAAAACAAACAAAAATACATTTTATATTATATGTTGCTAATGTCCACTGTGTTCGGTGATGCACGCACTCAAGCTTTCGCTCAAATTTAATGACCTGCAGTGTAGAGTTCCTGTTACAGAAAAAACAGTTCACCAAACAAGAAATTGTCAATTTCTTCGGCACAGGAGAATCTGGAAATCTAATCATAAACAAATGCTGGCCACGTTAAGTAAGAATGAAATGGTCGAACACTTTTTTGCACTTCTGAAGAAATTATCCTTGCACTTCAACTGCTGTAAGGCGACTGACAGACTAGTGCGAGGAGGTTAAAACATGATGTGTCATGTGTGGGCCTTGTACACTCACAGCAGTATTGTGTTTTTATTAATCCAGTTAAATTGTATTGAACTGCAACCATCAGCAAATATTTTAATATGGGTTATGTGACTTCTCAGTTGCCAGCCATCTCTACTGGCAGTAGAATCCAATGGTTCAACACTGCTAATGCAAATGTCAACCACTGGATACAACCCTGAGCCAGTTCCAACTTCACAACGTATTTCTGTAAAATCCATACTTCTCTTATTCTACGGTTATGCTATTTATCTTCCATAGTTAACATACTTTCTTACTAGGTAGAGCTCATTGTTCTCATTAACTCCCAAGTATCGAACAGTAGTAAGGTGGCGGATCCTCATCGGATGATACCAGTTGATGAAGCCGCCTGCCCATTTGGTTCTTGCCAATTCCAGTCGCCACAGCAATCTAGCTTGACTCATTACACTGCCACCCCCATGAACAACAATGCTGAAAAAAATTAACAATTAATTGCATACAACAGATCGCCATGGCTGTGCGTTCTATGATATGGACCATTCAGACTGGAATCACAGGTTTCAATTCAGGTTGAAGCATGTTTCTAAGTACATAACACAAAAAAACAAAACAATTTCTGTGTTCATTTCCACGTGCGTCTGCCAACGGAGTGACTATCACGTGGCCACTCTCTGTCTTCATACCCCAGGTTTCTGTTACAGACTTGTACCATGACTGGCTACACAGAATTACCATACCAGCTGTTTAAAAATTTAAATTGACCATCACACACCTAACACTTTAGACATGAAGGGTAAATCCCGTTTTCCTAAATAATCAATTTCTAACACAATTATTTATTATTAAGTGTTCTGTCTTACGACAGGTCCATTGCTCTGCCCAAAAAGAGCTCTCCAGTTGTCCCTATTCTCGGCTTCTCGTTTTAATTCCTGGAACGTCACCTTCTTTCCTTGTTTAAGGTCGTTGGTTAGCTGTATCAATCTTATTCCCAGTCCTCGCTTTCCCTCAACCTGGCCTTCGATGATATCACTCAGTAACCCATTCCTTCTCATAATATGTCCCAGCCAGTTTGCTTTCCTTCGTGTAATCGCCTGCAGAATGTTTCTTTGCTCGTTGACTCTCCTCAATACTTCTTCGTTGGTCACTCGATCCGTCCACCTGATCTTCTCTATTCTTCTCCAACACCACATTTCAAAACTCTCCAGGTATTTCTGTTCCTTCTTCCTGAGTGTCCAAGTCTCTGCTCCATACGTAACACTTCACTAGTTTCTTCTTCATCTCCAAGCCCAACTTGCTAGTGAGAAGTATCCTCTTCTTGACGAAAGCTGCCTTGGCCATGGCTATCCTTGCTTTTACTTCCTTGGTGCATAGGGTGTCCGTCGTCCCAAGTACTTGAAATGCTCCACATTCTCCATCTGTTGGTTTCCAATTACAACGTTCAATGGTTCTGCTCTCGGTGCTGTCCTCATTACCTTTGATTTTTCAATGTTGATTTCCATTCCATACTCTCTACCTGTTTCCACTAACTTGTCCATCATGTTCTGTAATTCCTCCTCTTACTTCGCCAATATTTCTAAGTCGTCTGCGTACTTTACAGTCGTTATGACTCTTCCTCCAGTTTTGAAGTCTCCAGAGCTTCCTTGGCTAGCCATTCCCCGTACAGGTTAAAAAGAATTGGTGATAAGCAGCATCCCTGTCTTACACCTCTACCTATCTCAACGCTGTTGGTGTCTCCTGAGTCCAGTCTCACTTTGACTTTTTGCTGCATATACAGGTTTTTGATTAGTCTTCTATCTCTCCAATCAATTCCAATTCTTTGTAGGATCCTCATTAATTTCTTCCATTTTACTCGATCGAAAGCCTTCTTCCAGTCGATGAAGCAGGCACATACTTCTTCCTTCCTTCTTCCTTGACATCGAGCTAACACAATTAGAATGAAAAAATTTAATTATAAAAATTAAAAATATTCCAGTGAGATCTGATACTTTCAAGATGAGTATGAAGATGGTTGTTTCTTGGATATAGCACCATGTAATATGGTATATATCAACCAAACATTTCAGAGGAGCTTATTGC
Organism: Zootermopsis nevadensis; assembly: GCF_977971745.1. Taxonomy (NCBI): domain Eukaryota; kingdom Metazoa; phylum Arthropoda; class Insecta; order Blattodea; family Termopsidae; genus Zootermopsis; species Zootermopsis nevadensis. Next base: position 551,498 of record NW_028259158.1, read on the forward strand.
CTGTATCATCACTCTGATGACGGAGATGGTAAGCTCCTCCGAAACGCACGTCCATATCTGCAAGACTACACGACGCCACATCCCAGCAGATAGCCATCTTCTTTAAAAACAATCCCTTTCTAAACATATAAAGGACCATACCTCATAACTGTATTTCATCCCTTCCAATAAAACAAATCTTACTTTTGTCCAGGTTGATCGGTCCAAGTAGATGGAATGGTGAGGCATTCATCACCCCTATGGAAGAACCTTAACACATGACCACCAAAGACATAACCTGAAATATGAATGTGCATTGTTTCAGTTACGCATCTTGCTTCAGATAGCACTAAACCATTCAGTTTCCGTTAACAAATACAACCTATAATAATATCATCTAAATGTATATGCATGCAAGTAGTAAATTATAGACCATTCAGACTGAGCAGTCAGTTTTGTGTAACTACATGCATGCATCCCCCCCCCCCCACACACACACACACACATACATATATAACAGTTGTCATGTCCACAATATAATACAACTATATTTTAATGGAGGTTCATAATATCATAAAGCAGAATCTCTTCAAGTTAAGAATCAGACTTCAAAGTTATTTTTGGCATTGATCTACTGAGGTAACAACTTCTATATTGTCATTGAAATCACATTTACCAACTTAAATGAAGCGATCAATTTGAAGTATAAAATTTAAAACTGGCAGTAAAATGAAGCATTTGTTGCAACTATAGATTTGAAAGTGACAATGTTTTTTTTTTGGGTTGTGACATCAAGAAGACTCATAGGAAGATACCAAATTTCAAAGACAGTATGTTTCTCCAAATCCACAGAGCACCACAACTTGGAAGAACAACACCATCATCTTCTATCTATACTTTATAGTATGCCTGATTATAATTACTCTCTAGTGAGCTGAAGTGCTGTATACATACCTACATACTTCATCCTGCTGATACCAGTTCCATACGGTTGCACAGACCAGTGAGACACATGAAAAGATGCGTTCACCACAGACAGGTCATTTTCTTTAGCTGTGCGCTTTAAAATGGCAAGAATGAGACAATTACAGGTTGTATTCCAATATTATGGCCAGGTTTTAAACTAGGTGTGGGAATATCCAACTTACCATCTTACTTCCCTCTAAAAGCATCTTTCAAATAAATGTTTTGCTCCTTCTACCAACTTCTTCCACTTCCCAACCAGTATCTCAACTTGTAATTGTAGCTCTGCTGCAAAGTTTCGGTCAGCATTGTTCAGCAGTTTCTGTGTTGTTATCATTTGGCTGCAGTGTTTCAAAATCATCTTGGAGAGCCTGTATAAAATTTATACAGACTCCACTCTATTTTCTCCTTTTGTCTTACTCTTCAGTTATAAAATTCACAGCTACAATAATTAATTTATAAGGGTGTAGGATAGAAATCACCAACATTCTTCTCTCTGTAATACAACCTCTTCCTTCAGAAACAGAAACTTGTTCAACTGATCGTAAATTTGATTATTCTTATGAGAGTTGAATACTCATCACTGTGATCACAAAATCCTGTTATTTATTCTGAGTCACTTCAAAGCAGAAGTCATGTATAATGTATGAAGTCCTGAAGATTATATAAATTGTATGAAATGACACGTTCGAAATTGTTCTTACTTTACGTCCTCCACACAAGGGAAAGATGACACACATAAATTCAACACACGCTCAAATAACGTCACATTAACTTGCACGACCTCGCAATATATGACAGAAGAAATGCAGTGGACAGAAACGACACGCAACAGTTACGCCATTCTCTCGTACGCAGGGATGGCAACATCTGAAAAGCAGCGAACACATCCCGCCATCGCGGGAGAATGAGGGATATTCGATTATCATTCTTTGCGCACTGTAACAGACTCTGCTGCCGTCTACCGACCACGGGTCTGAAGTAGATCTACGTCGAAGCACACTCCGTTGACCTGCTGTGTGAAATGCTGCCTGCAATACCTCACATACTGTAATATATGTATGTCAGTAGTTCCTCAGAAATGTTAGATGTGCTATTATCATTCTATTTCTTAATAGGTTTCCCAAACTGCCTCCTTCCTTTACATTTCTGGATCAGAACTTTGTATTTCTCATATGCCGCATATATGTTCCATGATCGCCTATCACATCTTTCTTAATTCAACTGCACTAAAAGTTTTACGTAAAAAATAAATTAAGAAGCTTCTTATTATGTAATTGTTCCCAGTATTCTGTTACCGGATCTCTTCTAAAATCTCAAACATATTCCAAGACCTGTACTCTCAAACTCTCTTCTCTTTTATGAGAGACCAAGTTTCACACCCCAAAAAACAACAGGCAGAAAGACTCTTGCATACATACATACATCTTTATTACATTCCATGGATCCATAAGTTAGTCAGATGACAATAGGATGTAGCATAAGTAATAATAATAATACAATACATGTTATACAAATACAAGTCATATAAATGTCACAAAAATACAAAGGATAAATTACGACTTACTTGTAGACATTATGAATTCATCGACAGAGTAAAAGGAGTGTGTAATTAAGTATCTCTTCAATGCTGGTTTAAATTGTGCCTTTTTATTTACAAGACTTGAGATATTTGATGGTAGACTGTTGAAAATTTTGATCCTGCATAATATGCACTCTTCTGAAAACATGAGAGGTTGGCAATTGGTCTATGAAGCTGATTTTTATTTCTTGTGTTGACACTGTGTATAGCAGAATTAGTTTGAAAGAGTTCTTGGTTATTTAAAATAAAATTCATTAATGAGAATATGTATTCACATTAGAAGAGGTAAGATCTCTAATCTCTTAAATAGACTTCTACATGAATTCCTAGGTTTTACACCAGCCAATAACCTAACAATTTTCTTTTGTAAAGTGAATATCTTTTTGATGTTTGATGAATTTCCCCCCAAAAATTATTCCATATTTCATTAAATAGTGAAAATATGCAAAATATTCAGATCTGAGTGTGTCGGTTTTGCTGACATGCAACAGAGATCTAACTGCGTAACATGCGCCACTTAACTTAGGTATCAGTTCATCAATATGATTAATCCAATTTAGGTGATTATCAATTTGCAAACCCAAGAATTTTGTGTTTATTGACTCTTGTATATACTTCCCACTATAACCAATACTTAAAGCAAATTGTGGAGAGTTATTTGTTATAAATTTTATTAGATTTAGGGCCAGCTTGTTAGCAGTAAAATATTTACTCATATGAGACAGAACTATGTTTGATGTTGAACAGAAATCATCAAAATTTTTATTTGAAATTATGACGCTTGTGTCATCAGCAAATATTATGGGTTCTGTTAAAGTATTTATTGTTTTTATTGTTGGAGGAAGGTCATTTACATATATTATAAAAAGCAAGGGCCCTAAAATTGACCCTTGGGGAACTCCATGTTTTGTTCCCCAGTTTGTGAAAATATTTCGTTTGTTTTTAGGTGCTTTTACTTCGATCTGTTAAATAGGATCCGAACCATTGCGCTGCTATTCCTTGAATGCCATAAAATGTAATCTATCCGATAAAATTTCATGATTTACACAGTCAAAAAGCTTTTGCTAAATCACAGAAAATTCCTCCAACTTGCATTTTTTGGTTAATAGATTTAAGCACGTTGTCTGTTAGCTTGAAGGCCGCATCTTCAGTGGATACACATTTCCTGAAGCCAAATACACATATTAAACGTGGTCGATGGTCGAAGTCAAAAAACCGAACCGATCCATTTTAATGTTATCTTCCTTCCTATATCGAAGTCAAAACAGTTTTTAATAGGCGCTACACTGAGATGCAAAGGGTCGAAAGATTATCATCGTAATTATTAAACAAAAATTTACGTGTTTCGTCCAAACGAGTAACACCGAGTTTCTGTCACTGTCAGAAAGGAAAATTATTCTTTGTACAAGTGGCTGCATTGGAAGTATAATCCCTAGGATCTCTAATTTTAATTATACTGGATGGACCATGGATGTTGTTCTTTTGATTTCTTTAGCACAGTTACTCGAAGCATGCACTGTTTTATGTCGTCTATATTCTTACGCTGAGGTATCGGATTCGTGTCCCACCTGCGGCCGTTTCAAATCTCGGCTGATTGAGACCAGTTTAGATCCTGGTGTAGTCCATATTCGACATATGGGAGAAAAAGTGGCACTAGGACAGGATTTTCTCCATATCTAAGAATTCTTACAGCCTGTCTGATTAAAATTTGGAAAATGAGTAATTTCACGGCTGACAGAATGAATTTTATCATCTCCAGGATTCTGATCTTTGGTTTCTGGAATTTGCAAGACTAGGATTTGAATTTCGGTATGTAGTTATGAAGAAGGAATGAGAGGGAAATTTATGAAAGAAACCAGAAAAAAAAAAATATATATATGTAGTGTTTGGGCTCATCTGCCTCGGGTGTCCTCATATCGATTATTGGAAGTTGGCGCTTTTTTGGGGAGAATATGTAAGTGGTTCTTTGTGTCGTCTTAAAAATACGTCTTTGGGTCGCACTCACACGGACGTCTGCGAAAAAGATTTGTGAAGTGTAATCACGAGACAGAATTATTCATTAGTTAGTTAGTTGTAACAGATACATTAATTTTGAATTTTTTTTTAAAAATTGTGCACTTCGATCGCACTTTCATGTATGTAGGCCATCCTGTTTTCAATCGTTTAAGGGATTACGTTAAGTCATACCCCAGCCATGTTATATTATCTGTCTTTTGACAGTCAGTATAGTGACTGGCTACGATCTGACTGACAGGGGATCGACTCCCTAGAGGGGAAAAATCATATTTATTCATTTATTTATTGGTCTGAGTACTCTACACAGAAGACTGTCCTTCTAACCCTGGGGTTTAGCTAAGAGGGCCACTAAGTAACACCCTTTTTGTTTAGACCGACTGTTCTATTCCCTGTTTTAACTTAATTTTGCTGGTCTTTTCCTTTATTTACGTCAAAATTTATTCAAGTATTCTTCTGTATTCATTAATTCTAAAACCTTACTGTATTTTATCATTTTATTATAAGCTCCTTTATCGTTAATAATAAAATACTATCTACAAAAGAATTCCTCGTCTCCTTCCTTATCATATTCTACCTGCACCTCCTTCTTGTGGATTGCGCGTAGAGAATAGCGAGACGGAAGGAAAATTAAGTAAAAAAACCACAAAAGAGTGACAAATTAAGAAATAAATTAAGAGGCACATGAACGCGTACGATGCAGTTCTTCCGGCTTTTTGTGTCTTTTTAAGTCTGCCAAGGAAGCTCTGGAGGGAACAGGAGACTTCAAAATTGGAGGAAGAGTGATAAAGACTGTAAAGTATGCAGACGACTTAGTAGTATTGGCAAAGGAAGAGGAGGAATTACAGAACATGATGGACAAGTTAGTGGAGACAGGTAGAGAGTATGGAATGGAAATCAACATTGAAAAATCAAAGGTAATGAGGATAGCACCGAGAGCAGAACCATTGAACGTTGTAATTGGAAACCAACAGATGGAGAATGTGGAGCATTTCAAGTACTTGGGAAGCATAGTCACGACGGACGCCCTATGCACCAAGGAAGTAAAAGCAAGGATAGCCATGGCCAAGGCAGCTTTTGTCAAGAAGAGGATACTTCTCACTAGCAAGTTGGGCTTGGAGATGAAGAAGAAACTAGTGAAGTGTTACGTATGGAGCAGAGACTTGGACACTCAGGAAGAAGGAACAGAAATACCTGGAGAGTTTTGAAATGTGGTGTTGGAGAAGAATAGAGAAGATCAGGTGGACGGATCGAGTGACCAACGTAGAAGTATTGAGGAGAGTCAACGAGCAAAGAAGCATTCAGCAGGCGATTACACGAAGGAAAGCTAACTGGCTGGGACATATTATGAGAAGGAATGGGTTACTGAGTGACATCATCGAAGGCCAGGTTGAAGGAAAGCGAGGGCTGGGAAGAAGACTGATACAGCCAACCGACGACCTTAAACAAGGAAAGAAGATGACGTTCCAGGAATTAAAGCGAGAAGCCGAGAATAGGGACAACTGGAGAGCTCTGTTTGGGCAGAGCAATGGACTTGTCGTAAGACAGAACACTGAATAATAATAATAATCACTTGAAATTGGTAATGTGACTTAAAACTTGATACCTCTTAAAAGCAACTAGTGTATATAGACCTAACCTAACCTAACCTGGGGTATAACATGCCTCTCAGAGTTCTGAAGCAGTGCAGCTGAAAGTGGCAGGGTGGTTGATGTCCTACCCAACTCTATCTGCAACACTTCCTTGCTCGTTGCTGCCACAAAGATGTTTCAGGTTCCATCTATCAAAACAACGTAGGAGAAGAGAAGTTTACACAGTACGTTCACATTTCCCACTAAACACATCAATAAATTCACAATATCTTTCAGAATATGAATCTAATAATAGCATAACATACGCGTAACATTCCTTCCAATTATAAGAATTCTTGTGAACAATATCTTGAGAAACGTTCGAAGTTACAAAGTACAATTTCCTGATCAATGCGTATTTTACTTCAGCATCCTGTATTGGTTTTTAAGAGACGTACGCTGTTTTATCAAAACACATGCACATCATAGCATAACACTGTCGGTTTTAAATTGGTCCAGTTGGAGATACACAGATTTATTAAATATTTCAATTTCCCTCAAAAAAACATAATTTATTTCTGCTGCAATCTTGGCAACCTCACCGGGACATCATTTTGTTTGTGGACGTCTCACCCCAAACCACATAATAAGGGAGAAAAATACTGTAAAGGGACCAACATTTTATAATTTTTATACTACGCTAGAAAACACTACACGTCGGAACATTAAAGAAGTATCATACGCCAAACAATTTCATTACCAAGAGAAATAAAATCCTTCTTTCTCTACATAAAGCTAGATTTTGATAATTTCAGATTAGATTATGAGAATGAGCAATTTCAAATCATAATTTTAAAAATACTTATACTTTGCCCAAATTTTCTTAAAATAAACTCTACTGAAATAATAAATGTCCTTATTCGTTATGGAAATGAAGGGAAATCGTAAGCGTGAAACTGTAATACGTCAAGGATCTATTTTGTTGTTATTAATCGTTAAAAACAAACTTTCTGTTAATACTGTCACATTCCCTGTGATGCCCCTTTGCCTGATGAATCATGAATCACTTCATCGTAGAGTTCGTCAGCACGGACCACGTAGCAACTCTGACGATCGATGCTATCGTAACAAAACTTAATAGTTTGCTTTCAAATTTCATAATTTCAAAGCTAAAAAGTATTAATACCAGTGAACAACGAGGAGGAGTCTTGTGAACGAGGTAACGAATCCCACCTCATACGTTTGTAACGCAGCCAAGATGGCATTACTGGTTGTGGGGAAATTAGAGGGTATAAAGTTGGTATGGCTTCTAATTGCATGAGAGACATACCAAATTTAGTGATAACACAAAATGAATCTAAAATAATTAGTGGGATGTACACATGTGAACTAAAACCGTGTAATAATAACATAAGACCACCTTTCCTTACAAAAAAGAAAAGCATTCCAATGTTTCTAAATTCAAAAGACTATAAACTTAATTACGTATGCGTAACAGCTCAGTTTTAATTGGAATAAACTTAAATAGTTACTTGTAACGTTACGTAAGCCATCGCTATTGCAGAACGTGGCAAGAAAATTAGAACACAGAGGATTACGTTGTCACCTTTCAATAATTCTGTCATCGTCATCCACAATCATAACAGAAGCCTTGCGGACACTACTCTGATTGAAATCCTTGCTGAAGAAGTGATACTGCGTTGTTACCCAGCCCACGTACACATGAGTCGGGTCCTGTCCAGGGAAGATCCTTACACCACAGAAGTACTCGTTCATGACTCGAATATCTCGTTGCCAATAGATTCCGCTCCTGAGACAGCTGGGACAGACATTACTTTTGGACTTCTGTCTGGGATGGTAGGTGGAATAATTCTCGAGTCCGTCCGAAAGCAATCTGTTTACTCGTTAATTAATTTATATTTATTACTGAAATAAAATTAGCAGAATAAGAAGTAACGCACAACTGAATAAGAGGGCAGCGTAGCCCCCCAACTGCAGAATACCAAAAGAATTAGAGACAGTACATGAGAAATTTTATACACAGAGGAACAAAAGTCATATCAAAATTAAACACTGTCTGTAACAAGCCCTGAAGATGGATAAGGAAGCCAAAACATAACCTTTTATTAAATAGAAGTCGAATGGATATTTCATGTACCTCTTATTACAACCTTATTGTATAGAAGCTCACCTGCGAGACCCTCGCTCGTGGTGTCCGCACATGTAGTCTACTAGTGCGGCCCATGCAAACTGGTTTTCTCTCAGGACCGACATCTCCATCCATCCATCCATCTGGAGTTCTTCCCTTCTTCAGACGACCATTGCTTGAATCACGTTTACGAGAGAAGAATCTATGATAAAATTTATATTTTAAAATAATTCGACAGTTCCAATTACATGTCAATTCTACTTTCAGCTCTTATGTCCATGACTTTGTCCTTCCTATCGAAAAGCAACGACAAGATTCAGAAATATTGGTGGCCGAGAAATAGACATCCTGAACCGAATAAACTTGTCAATGTTGCTCTTGAAGTACCTGCTACATAGGTCACAGTCAAGACAGGTTATTCTACGAGATGTTCTAACTGTGAGATGTTGCAAAATGTGCGACAGAAAGCAGTAGACAGACACAGATCGAGGACGAGTCCGGCAGAGACATAGTGAGGCATTCGCCGAGGTTGGCATGCATCCCTTGGTGAGAGTTTTGAAAAAAAAATTCAAAATTTTTCGAAAAATCAAAAAACGATGGAAATTGTCTGAAAAGCTCACAAAACCCAAAAATTTTGAAAATTTTGAAAGTGGAATTTTTCAAAATTTCTTGGTTTTGTGCGCTTTTTGGACAATTTCCAGCGTTTTTTGATTTTTTACATTTTTTTCAAAATTTTTCGAAAAATCAAAAATGTTTCAAGCCATTAAATTCCAGCCACTACTTTACTGTCCACATCTTTCTCCGACATACTGGTGTCTCAAATTATTATATCTTCGTAAACCGCCTGTGAGTACGATGGCTATTGGTGGTCGGGAGTTTAAATTCATGAAGCCTCGTGGACCAAATTCAAATTTATTCTGGCATCACAGAAAAGATTTCTGCTGCACTGAGGATAACAATATCCAGGCAGATAAGACGTAAAATATTACCAAGCATATTATCCCAGATTGAGAAGAAACATAGGAGTAATATTCCTATTAATCAGATATTAACAAACCTTAAATGGAACCTAACGAGGTGAATATATATTTAGAGACAGAATTATTTCACAGTAGAGTAAGAGTGTGATGATGAATCGTAAGTATATTGTTTACCATATGCGTGCAAGCTGTCAACCTTCATTATTTTCCCATCAGACTGCGCCCTGTCTTCCGTTGTTTTCTTAATTAAATTTTTGAGATGATAAAGTTGCGTCATATTGTGATAAATATATATTTGTTTAAATCTCGTCCGTCTAATCACAATTTAAAATTTAAACACGGCAATACTTCCAGATAGTTGGAACTCTCAATTCTGGCTGATACAAAAACATTCACCCACACAAAAAGTCATATTAAACACGACGTACATATATAGAACAACTTCGAATATGTTATTAAAATGGAATCTGGAAGAGAACATCATTGATATATGATAAACATCTGACTAAAATACAATAATATATAAAAAAAGTTGCATTTTTAGAAATTATGTTCAAGTTTATATAATTTTAATTTTATACACCTGAAGATAATTCATCTAAGAACTGAAACACGTCGTGAGAAAAAAATGATGTTCTAGTGTAAATCGAATGTTTCGATAGAGAACATCATATGGTATTTTAAATATTTTAAATTTTAAATTGCGATTAGACGGACAAGATTTAAACAAATATAATTAAATTTTGTCAAAATTCTTACAAGAAATCCATCCAGATAAATTCTGGCCTAGTGTACCACTGAAATAGGTTTCTTTTATTTATTTAAGACCATATTAAACACTCCAATGTGATAAGAGTTCATTTCAGATATCAAATCATCATGGAAAATGTGGGCATTTCTGTATCGTGAATTGACAGGAAAAGATCAAAAGTTATTCATACAGCTAACTCAGTCTAGAAATAACTTCACAGACCCTGCGTCAAGGCAAGAACAGTCGGGTCATACAACACGACTACAAAACTGAGGGTTCGGGGCTAAAGAAACCTGAAATAACTGAAAATAAATGTAAAGTTGTTACGTATATAAAGACAGATTTTTACAAAAACTTTACGTTCAGGTAAATGGGTTCATTCTCAAGAACAGAGCTTTCATTTGACATTCTAAGCTTAAAAATGCAATAAATACACTATATTTTGTAACAAGGATCACTTTATATACACGCGCGTAGACCACGGGAATTTAGATGTCGTACCTAAAACATTAATGGTTTAGTTGTATGCTAGTGGCCAGCTCGAACGCACATAAGTCATAATGCAAGGCCAAGAAAGGTTAATATTTAAATGCTCTCTCTTCCCAGCTTTTATCTCAAATTATTATACACATACAAAAATTACCTTTCTGAAATGATTCATCCCAAGTCCCTGGATCAATCGTGATCAGCGACTTAACAACATCCTCGACCAGCAACGAACGGTCCACCAATTTCAGCGAGGACCTGAAATAACATTGAACATTTTCATCGGTACACGCACGGCTCTTTATAAAGAATAAATCGAATCAGACCATTCCACAAATGCCCAAGTTTATACAATTTATACGCAGTAGTCTCTTGTAACTGGTCCCACAAAAACTATCTTTAATCACCCTGATGACGGAGGCAGCACGACCTCCGAAACGTTGGTTAACATCGACCAGACTACACGGCGCAACAACCCAGAAGACGGAAATCTTTATCTTTAATTGAATTTATTGAATACGTAAATATTCGACTCAGAAGCAATCTGACTGGCCATATGATACAAACATATCATTTATTAAAATTTTTATCATTAATATAAAAATGGGACCCTGTGGAACCAAGGGATCACTGTACTTGTATTCAAACATGCAGTTTAAGAAATATTTTATCCAATTTGTTGCTTTAATCCAAACAGGATTCAACTGTAACTGTGAGAATAAGAACCAATCACATCACAGACTTCAATAAATTCAAATCGGGAACGTAGCCTGCGGGTTCCCAATATCAAAAAAAATGTAATCCTGATTCAGCATTATAAAGTTTTTACGTGCACGTCTGTGTACATATTTTCTCCTTTTTCACAGAGTACAACAAGTTTAACAACATTTTATTAGCAAAACAGAATTCTAATAATATTTTCTATTCTTCTTACAATAATTTAAAAATGTACGTCTGCCATATTCATCTGTGGTCTTAACTGATTCTGTTTTTAGGCTGCGCAGATTATGGTCCATTGCAGGATCTTCATATAATTCCTTTAACTCTGGACCCAACGGAACGATATAATCATTTTTACAAACCTCCCTGAAAGACAAAATCATTACTTCAGATGATTACCTAAAACTCAAATTTAATTAACATATACTACAGTAACTTATGAATATACAATCAAATTAGGCCAAAAACATGAACACAAAATTTTTAAGACTCGACACTGACAAAATAAGAATCATATGGAAAAACACAAGACTAGTAAAAGATTAGCAAAGTTATGTTTTATAATTATGCGCTGTGCTGATTCCAATTCCTATTTGCTCACTTAACACAACGAAATGTCTACAAAGTCAAACTACAGAAGTAAGATTCTACTGCTGTGGGGTCTGTGAATTCTCTTCCATCTTGTGTTCGGAATTCTCGTCGTAAATATCTGAAGAAGATTTGTAGGTCTGAAGTACGTAAAAATACGTAAGGAGGATAAAGCACCATGTCAGAACTGATATAAAATTTACAGATGAGAATTAAAATTCATTTTAATTACAGCAGAATGGGATTCAATGAATTTAAGACAAGCACGCAAAAAACCTTACGCAACACTTAAAAATGTATAATCTGAATAACGACGAGAAGAATTTGTTTACGTAAACTATTATAAAATACAGTTTAAAATTATAAATTTAATTACGGCACTAATATTATATAAGTATTAGGATGAGCAAAGCAGGAAGAACTACTCGCATCGTCGTAGCACGTGATTCCAAGTGAAGCAGATCATAGAAACCCTGTCGCAAGGGCCCTGACATATAATAGTTGTTTCTGGTCCACATGGAGACAGGGGGCGTGAGCTGCACGATAATTGGACTGGTAGCGGAGCGTGGCGTACAAAGTGAGAGTGTGGGCGTGAGAACCGTAAGACAAAAGCCTCTTAGGAAATTCTATTATATTCCAGTGGTATTAATCAGCCGAGGCAAATATTTCGGAAACGCGTACACTACAATATTTATACTCAGATTCTCTACATACGAAACTGTAATCCTGTCACCTTTGAAATGAAACTGCAATGAGCTCTCTAGCCAAATAAGACTCTTATTTGCTACAGATTTCTGGGTTACGCTGGGCGAACTATTACGTTTTTCCTCGAGGTACAGGTTATAATTTGAAAGGCGATCATCCCATAATCAATTATGCTGCAAGGGGCTTTAGTATTTCATCCATTCTGTTAACCTGCCAGAATATCATCTCCAGTGCGTAAGTTCCTTCAACCGCAGTAACAGGCTCTAAAATTAATGACACCAGATTCACTTACTAAATTGTGGGTTGTGAAAGATAAAGCAGTCTTTTTTTTTAAATTCGACGTCTTTCAGATTGTCATTTCTTGAGAGACAAATTTAGAAAATGTTTTCTTTGGGGTATTTTCAAACTATTAGACTAAACATTTTGTAAAACTAAAAGTAAAGCTAAACTGCTACGGGCCACGTAGGTGCTTGGGGGGAGAGGAGGTGTAGCTCCCACTCGTTCTCAACTCAGGCACTAGACGGAGGCAAGTAGTCAGTGTCACGACCTGGCCGCGCCTTACTTCTGGGGAAAAGACCCCTGGTACCCATTATCTGTCATAGTATCGAATGTGAACAGAAAGGAAGATCGTGTGTGTCCTGCATCATGAATATTTATCGTCCGTCACGAGGTGTTCACATTTACCTCAGCATTCGTTCCGTCTCAATTAATTCCAAAATATCGATGTGTCTGTCTTCTTCTGGAATGTGAAGTGCCGACACGGACACAGCGTCTTCACACAGCGTACTCCAACCACGAATGTCTGACAGCTTCGGGGCGTGCACTTGCAGAGATTGATTGGGTACTCGTGCCCACTGATGAGGTTTTAAGTCTTGGTGGAAACTTAAAAAAAGAGAGAAACAATGATTTATTAAAAATAAGCATGTGGTCACAAAAGTTCTGGCCGACGGACACATGTTCTGAAGGAACTGTATAAAAATAAGACCTCAAAGTGACTGATTACATTCATTATTTTGCTTTGGTAAATAATAATGTTTTGCAGACTTTTATGTCAGAATATAGAAAATTAAAATAATTTAACGCATTTAGCCAGGTTTAAAAAAATATTGGATGACGTATCTGTTAAATATCACATTTGTAGTTACAGAAAATCCTGTCCATCTCCTCAGTATGTATTAAAGTAACAACACACAAAACATATAATAATAATGAAGGAATCTGAAAAATGCCCTACAATCTAGATTATATAAATAAATTATGCAAATTTTGGTGCAAAATTCTGTAATTCTGTAACTAAATTTCTGTCTGCATCTCATTTTATGCAGCGTATCACTTGAAATTGGTAATGCGACTTAAAACTCGATACCTCTTAAAATATGGACCTAATCTAACCTGTGGTATAACATGCCTCATGCTCGTCGCTTCCACAAAGATGTTTCAGGTTCCATCTGTCAAAACAACGTAGGAGAAGAGACGTTTACACAGTACGTTCACATTTCCCACTAAACGCATCAATAAATTCACAATATCTTTCAGAATATGAATCTAATAATAGCATAATATACGTGTAACATTCCTCCCAATTATAAGAATTCTTGCGAACAATATCTTGAGAAACGTTCGAAGTTACAAAGTACAATTTCCCGACCAATGCGTATTTTACTTCAGCGTCATGTATGGGTTTTTAAGAGACGTACGCTGTTTTATCAAAACACATGCACAGCATAGCATAACACTGTCGGTTTTAAATTGGTCCAGTTGGAGATACACAGATTTATTAAATATTTCAATTTCCCTCAAAAAAACATAATTAATTTCTGCTGCAATCTTGGCAACCTCACCGGGACACCATTTTGTTTGTGGACGTCTCACCCCAAACCACATAATAAGGGAGAAAAATACTGTAAAGGGACCAACATTTTATACTTTTTATACTACGCTAGAAAACGCTACACGTTGGAACATTAAAGAAGTATCACACGCCAAACAATTTCATTACCAAGAGAAATAAAATCCTTCTTTCTCTACATAAAGCTAGATTTTGATAATTTCAGATTAGATTATGAGAACGAGCAATTTCCAATCATAATTTTAAAAATCCTTATACTTTGCCCAAATTTTCTTAAAATAAACTCTACTGAAATTAATAAATGTCCTTATTCGTTACGGAAATGAAGGGAAATCGTAAGCGTGAAACTGTAATACGTGAAGGATCTATTTCGTTGTTATTAATCGTTAAAAAAAACTTTCTGTTAATACTGTCACATTCCCTGTGATGCCCCTTTGCCTGACGAATCATGAGTCACTTCATTGTAGAGTTCGTCAGCTCGGACCACGTAGCAACTTTGACGATCGATGCTATCGTAACAAAACTTAATAGTTTGCTTTCAAATTTCATAATTTCAAAGATAAAAAGGTATTAATACCAGTGAACAATAAGGAGGAGTCTTGTGAACGAGGAAACGAATCCCACCTCATACGTTTGTAACGCAGCCAAGATGGCATTACTGGTTGTGGGGAAATTAGAGGGTATAATGGTGGTATGGCTTTTAATTTCACGACAGACATACCAAATTTAGTGATATCACAAAATGAATCTAAAATAATTAGTGGGATGTACACATGTGAACTAAAACGGTGTAATAATAACATAAGACCACCTTTCCTTACAAAAAAGAAAAGCATTCCAATGTTTCTAAATTCAAAAGACTATAAACTTAATTACGTATACGTAACAGCTCAGTTTTAATTGGAATAAACTTAAATAGTTACTTGTAACATTACGTAAGCCATCGCTATTGCAGAACGTGTCAAGAAAATTAGAACACAGAGGATTACGTTGTCACCTTTCAATAATTCCGTCATCGTCATCCACAATCATAACAGAAGCCTTGCGGACACTACTCTGATTGAAATCCTTGCTGAAGAAGTGATACTGCGTTGTTACCCAGCCCACGTACACATGAGTCGGGTCCTGTCCAGGGAAGATCCTTACACCATAGAAGTACTCGTTGATGAGTCGAATATCTCGTTGCCAATAGATTCCGCTCCTGAGACAGCTGGTACAGACATTACCTTTGGACTTCTGTCTGGGATGGTAGGTGGAATAATTCTCGAGTCCGTCTGAAAGCAATTTGTTTACTCGTTAATTAATTTATATTTATTACTGAAATAAAATTAGCAGAATATGAAGTAACGCACAACTGAATAAGAGGGCAGCTTAGCCCCCCAACTGCAGAATGCCAAAAGAATTAGAGACAGTACATGAGAAATTTTATACACAGAGGAACAAAAGTCATATCAAAATTAAACACTGTCTGTAACAAGCCCTGAAGATGGATAAGGAAGCCAAAACATAACCTTTTATTAAATAGAAGTCGAATGGATATTTCATGTACCTCTTATTACAACCTTATTGTATAGAAGCTCACCTGCGAGACCCTCGCTCGTGGTGTCCGCACATGTAGTCTACTAGTGCGGCCCATGCCAACTGGTTTTCTCTCAGGACCGACGTCTCCATCCATCCATCTGGAGTCCTTCCCTTCTTCAGACGACCATTGCTTGAATCACGTTTACGAGAGAAGAATCTATGATAAAATTTATATTTTAAAATAATTCGACAGTTCCAATTACATGTCAATTCTACTTTCAGCTCTTATGTCCATGACTTTGTCCTTCCTATCGAAAAGCAATGACAAGATTCAGAAATATTGGTGGCCGAGAAATAGACATCCTGAACCGAATAAACTTGTCAATGTTGCTCTCGAAGTACCTGCTACATAGGTCACAGTCAAGACAGGTTATTCTACGAGATGTTCTAACTGTGAGATGTTGCAAAATGTGCGACAGAAAGCAGCAGAGAGACACGGATCGAGGACGAGTCCGGCAGAGACATAGTGAGGCATTCGCCGAGGTTGGCATGCATCCCTTGGTGAGAGTTTTGAAAAAAAATTTCAAAATTTTCGAAAAATCAAAAAACGAAGGAAATTGTCTGAAAAGCGCACAAAACGCAAAGATTTTTAAATTTTTGAAAAAAATTTTGAAAGTGGAATTTTTCAAAATTGTTTGGTTTTGTGCGCTATTTGGACAATTTCCAGCGTTTTTTGATGTTTTAATTTTTTTTAAAAAAATTTCAATTTTTTTTAAAAATTTTCGAAAAATCAAAAAACGCTGGAAATTGTCTGAAAAGCGCACGAAACCCAAAATTTTTGATATTTTTGAAAAAAATTTGAAAGTGGAATTTTTCAAAAATTTTCGGTTTTGTGCGCTCTTTGGACAATTTCTAGCGTTTTTTGATTTTTCGAAAATTTTGAAGAAATTTCAATTTTTTTTTCAAATTTCACCCCACCCGATGCCATGTAGGACAGATCGCCGTCGGACTGTGTCTGATTTACTGTGTCTCTGACGAACGCGGTCTTCTATAAGCCGAGGTGCTGGATGCAACACATAAGGCAGATACCGAGACGGGCATGGCAGGGCACAGGTGATAATTCACTGACGTCTCACCAGTAAAGCTCACATTCATGCCCAGGGCAGCCTATATGGGATTTGTGGGGCACAAATTTGCATTCGGACTTGTTTTTCCCCCGAGTTTTCCAGTTTCTACCTTCAAATATCATTTCACTGACGCTCCATTTTCATTCATGTATCATCTGGGGGTGGCCAATGGGCCAGTTAAGAGCCACAGTCCGACAGAGAGACAGTCACGTCATTGTACAATATTCCCAGCTATCATATAAACAATGTTTAACGTGAACCAAATTATTTCTCTGAGAATATTTTAAGCATTCTCTTAATGTTCAATAGCACGTTTTAGTAACAATATAACATTTAATTATTGTGGGCTTTAAACACACTTTCATGAAAAATTATGCCTTTATAAAAAAACAGAAGTGCAAAAGCCGCTAAATTTGACCACCTCAGTGACTATCAGTTTCTCAAGTACTGTTCTTCGCGGAGTCAGTTCCTTAATATTAAAGTTATATTAAGACATTTCCCTGTTAATTACTAGATTTTGTGGACTGGTTTGAATCAATTATCAAACCTTTTAAAACAGCTCCTAAAACACTGAATACGAACTGAACTGGAGCATGAGATTTCTCTCCAAACTGACTTTATTTCGGTGGTTCAAAGCCGTGGCGTTGAGTAACAAACGCATTAAGAAGTTAAATCACAATTTGTTAGTTTATGTGTCAATACTCATTTATGAGAGACGACATACGCTAACCAGAAAGGAGGACGTCCTCGTCTCTTCTCGTCGTCTTTTAGTGAATCCTGGTTATTAACCATTCCCTGTACACCGTTACATCGATTTAAGTCTACGTCACTTGTGGACCGATGCATTTTACCTACAACGGAGACTGTAGACGAGATAAACATTGAAAAATATTGATTAATTTTCAAATGTACTTTTTACTTTTTATAAAAATCATAAAAAGGAAAGCTTCTACTGAAAACACAGTACTTTTAAAAGATTTGTCACACACAAAAACAAACAGCAGTAGCGTTGAATATGCTTACACAGATATGTACTTAATGTTTTGTATTATAATACTGAATTGTAAGTAACAAGTCTTCTAGATTGTGATGCTAATAATCCTCCAAAATGTTGGTCGTACAGCGTCAGAAGCCAGAAGACAACGACTGACATCTTCGTTGTCCCCGAAAAACTCAAATCTCAGGCACAAATTATTATTATTCTCTATAAAATAAGCCATGTATTGTGTCGTATTAAAGATGTGGAATGCAGTCATCTGGTTATAAAATCATATAGTCTTACAGGGGGTCAGAGGAACATAGCACCTCCACCTTCTGAGCAGAAATGTGTATGAATTTCATCTTTAACAAGTGATACGCTCCCCTGGGACATTATTAATTACACGGTGTCACAACCCAGAAGACTTACATTACAAGTACATCCAACAGCGGAAACCGGTCTGTTCAATTCAAACCGTAAGCAGTTACTTTGTCTTAAAGACGTTACATCACCACAAAAAAGAAATCAGATTAAGAACGAACTGCCACGAGAGCTTGAACCCACTTCCCTACTTTCAAAACAGCCAAACCTCGTACACCGTTGTAAAACCCAGATGAAAAAGGACAAAACACATTTGTTTAACGAAGAACAGAAACCTATTATGGTAAATAAGTAACAATTTCGCATATGAAACATCACCAAAAATACATTTTTTGAACAGTTCTTATTAAGAGCCAAATAACAATAAAAGATGTGAAAAACAGGAATCAACAAAAGCAATAATATCAATGGTTAAACATTTTTTAAAATGCATCAGTCAAATATTATTAATTTATGTTGTGTGCAGTAACTACGTAAATAAAACAATTTTTTTAAAATAAATTCAATTAGTTACAAATAATATTTTTTATATAAAATGACCACGCGAGTTCTCTTAACGTCATAAAGCATATAAATTTAAATTTTTCAATCTTTCGGCCTATGACCGTGCCACACTGGAAATACGTTTGATATTAAACATGCGACAAAAGGCAGTTCCACGTTCTTCAAATTAAAACATGTCTTTATGTGCTCGTACTGTTCTGAGACATCACATCATCAAAGTAATATAATATAATTTAATTTTGAGTTACAACAAATACTTTTCAATCAGATAATATATGTAGTAAGTGTGAAATTCAGTCGACTGCCTTTGCAAATGCAAAAGTAATTTAACCACGTTTAATAACAAATTCTTAATTATTTTCAGAACAACCACGAATACCTACCTCGTTCTAACGTACCATTCATTTGTGCATTTTCCAGTTTGTCGTATGTGACGTTCCGTGAGAGCGAGCCTCTCCTCGGACGTCCGGACGGTTTATGCTTCAGTTTGCTTGCAGAAGGTTCTGGTGATGGTCCATTCATTATAAGTTCATCTGCTTCAACACAGCATCTTCTGAATAACCACGCTGGAGGCCTAATAGAAACAGACTTGAAGTAACCAAGACTCTCTTAACTACAGGGTTATTACACAAGACCATATGGATAGTTCTGAA
Organism: Zootermopsis nevadensis; assembly: GCF_977971745.1. Taxonomy (NCBI): domain Eukaryota; kingdom Metazoa; phylum Arthropoda; class Insecta; order Blattodea; family Termopsidae; genus Zootermopsis; species Zootermopsis nevadensis. The sequence continues at coordinate 570,999 of NW_028259158.1, forward strand.
GCCACGAGTGCGTCATTAAACTCGTTACAAAGAAACGAAGGTCTTATTAATGGACAAGGCAAGTGCTGCAACCTATATCCTGCTCTGGTAACTACTGACAAGTGTGAAGACAGTTTCTTGTTCCCAACAAATCACTCCTTGATTTGTATTTATAAAATGATTTCATTTATGACTTCTCAGCTCTATAAAGAAACAAGTGTTGATGAGATTTCACTCCTTGGTTTTCCTTCTTTCTCACTTTTCACACACTCAGTTCAATGTAATTTCTCTAGAACAGCATTTTCAGCCCAATGTGGCCATCGTCAGGTTCAATTCCCCGCATTGGGGATCATATCCATCGATTAATGTGATTCGTAGCATATAAATCACATCCTGTGTCAGTTGTTTCAAAAGGCAGTTTGATTATTAGTCATCAAAATACAACAGAAATGGTCACAGAAGATCTACTGTAAAATGACTTACGAGACATCGCTCTGTAGCTACAGAAACCAAAATTAGGTCATCGCCAACTCTCACTTTCTCACCCAAACTTGAAATTAGCTTATTATCAGTATTCATATGCTGACATAACACAATCTGATTCATCAAATGATCTATTAAATCATTACAGCATTTCCTTAGTCTTCATTTGAAACAATTAAGAATAACTCCAGCAGCTACTGTGACATGATATATAACCAAGTTCTATTATACAATAAAATCCTCTCGAACTATCCACAAGCGTGGAGATGACTTAAGGAAGAACAAGAAGATGTAACTGACTCCTAGGTTGCTTTTATGGTACAGGTATAACATTGTATAGATGTTAAAATATTGAAAAGAACAGAACTGGCAAGACTGTACAATGTATATTTCTCAATATTTTCCTTATGCTTCCATAATCAGGGCAATGAGTGATCATCAGTTATGGATCACAACACTTAAACATTTATTTAATTTATAAATTCTATTACCTTTATCATTTGTAACTGAACCCCTTCATCTGTTTGTGGGCCACCGAAACATACACAGCTAAATGTCCATAAGCTATGAGTTTCTGAAATGAATAAGTTTGATTTACAAATGTATGTAGCATGAGAATAAAATCTGTACTTTGCAAAACACAAGTTCAGTAAGAAGTTATGTACCTGAAGACAATCTGCTCTGACATGCCAATTCAAATGGAAGAAAGTATTTCTCTGCTGTAATGATATTGGCTTCATCATTCTTTGGTAATGCCAAGGCAGATGATGGATTAGGGGCATCCTGACCTGCACCTTTCAGTTCGTTTCGTATCTACAATGTAAGGTTATGACAATTAATCAGGAAAATTAACCAAGATTAAGAGCTACTACAATTAATGAAAACTTGACATAAAGATATCAGCTATTCAATCACATGCAATGCAAAACTACTTACAGTATAACCGCCACTTACTGTGTTCAATCAAAGTGTTCTTAAATAAATTTTGTTAATATAATTCGAAACAGAACGAGCAACTTACCAAGCACGTTTCAACTGGTAGTGCGACCACTTTATATCTTGGTCGCTGAGAGCCCTCACAATAAACATTTCTTTGGTTTAAAAGTCCTTTGCATCGTTACCTAAAAGAATAACAATAACATTCTTCAAATGTAACTTACTAAATAATATCAAACAGTTTACGACGACATTATTCTCATCAATAAACACAGGCAGCCATTTTGAACGGAACTAATACCGTAGTGAAATTTGAAACTATTGTTCCTTAATTCAGCAACTATTCTCAATATCACACTGATAGAATTTAAGTACTGTAACATGTATGTTTTTTATAATGTGAAAACATATGTCTTAATAACACGCTTTAATATACGGTCAGATTGTCGATTTACTTTCATTACCAACATTCAAGCATGGAAGTTCCTTTTATTTTAACTAATGTTTCAATGCAACTCTTTCACAAACTAAACATTTTCTAGCTGTTATAGGCAAAGTGGAATATCTGAAATTCATATAACTCAATATGTTGTCTTGCGATATTTCACTTAGTGAGACATTATCCCTAAAGTATACATGCCTTCGTTTATCACGTTGGTCACAGTGGACGGTGACTTTACGTACGAAATAAACATTCGTGTTTGAGTGTTAATTCTAAAATGATTATACATATCATTGTATAATATATAGTTACGTATAGTAATTAGTACGTATGTACAGGATGAATTACATCTTGTGTGAGGTACACGAAATCTGTCCTGGAACTGGAATTTTTTATAACAGAATTGGCAGTACTACATAAAGTTTGCATGTGTTGACAAAATATGTCTAGAATATTACAGTGAAATTTATTGTATTATAGTTTGAATTTAAAACACAGAACGTATTGGTTATTGTAGGTTGTACTGGAGACGTGAACATTGCATAGGTCAGGAACAGAGGTGAAGGAACAGCTTTCACCTTTTCAACTTAAGTTATGCTAGTTGTGGATTATTAGCTTCCCCTCAAAGTTATTATGACAAATTCGAGTGATATGAAACCTTACTTCGAAGCTTTTATGACCAAATTCTGCCTTATGTGAACTGTCTTTCTGTGGGGTTTTATTCTAAATAAATCAAGTTATTTATTTGCTACCTTGTGACTGAATTCCCTACTGACTCATTTAGAATTGTAAACTGTGAATACTACAAATAAATTTGTTGTCCTTAATTTTACAAGAAGCCCAGAGGAGAAAGCTGTTCCAGTTGTGAAAGTTATTGCAACTCCAGAGATAAAATCAACTGAAGAGTCTGGGATTGTCCCAGAAAATGTATCCAAATCAAAGAAGAAGAATGAATTCAAGGGGGAAGGTAAGTTCTCTTCCTTTAAATTATTTAAATATGTTCTGTAGCATAAGAATTTAATATTTCGTTACTGCCTCACGGTATTTATATGCTAAGTCTGTGGCAGAAGCTGTGTGACTTCAATATAGAGATAGAATTTTCATTGTGGGTTTATTTGAGTCGCTATTACAAGTACATTGTTTGGTCATGCAAGGGGCCACTCATTTAAAGTTACAGTGCCATAATTTTATGTTGAAAGTAGAATATTTCAAGGCTTTAATGACAATTCAGTACTAATGAATAATGAATTGGACAGATGGATGAGGTATGCAAGTCTCAGTTAGGATAACCAGTCTCAGACCAAGATTTGGACCTTGGACTTCCCAAATTTGAAGCATGATTGCTAATCACTTGGCTGCAATTTTTGTATCCATTATATATGGAATTTAAATAAGAGAGCTTTGAAGGAAGTGGTTTTCAAAAGATCAGATATTGTAATAAATAAAATGTCTTTATTTTAGAACTCTGAAACTATTTGGGGAGACAGAATAAACTGTGTTAATTGTGCCCTCATCTTCTGTTAAAAGTTATTGTAATTTAAAAGTGTGCAAGGACTTATGAAGTATTACCTGGCCTACATTTCATGTTACGAGTTGACACATTTTAGTCTAGAATTTTGTTTTTGACAGTAATCTTTCTTCTGGTGTCAGTTTACATAAACTCTTGATTGACACATTTCAGAATTTTAAAAAAAAAAAAATATACAGACTTTTAATTCCATAATTATAATTTCTAATGTCAATTTATAATACATAACCCTAAAATATGAGGAGAGATGGAGACTTCCAGTTTCCCCAGAAATGATAAACACAAGCCTTAACAAGGTGAAAGCCTTCAAACTTCAATTTAGTTCAGTGTTTTGTACAGGAGTTAACTCTATTTAGATTTGATATGGGAGTTTACTGTTAAAATATATTGTTGTTGGTAACCTTTGGTTTTCAAACTAAAAGATGCCATTGGCTGATGAGCTGAGTCACTTATTCTCTCTGGAAATGAAAAAAAACGACAAATGACTGTCTGGATCAAATCAGGAGCCAGGTGGTTCCATCAATTTTCAGTGTACAGCATGTGGAAATATTTACAAATACAGGCGAAGTCTTTTGAGACACGTAAGACTGGAATTTGGAAAGGAACCTTAGTTTCAGTGTCCAGGCTGCCCCCCCCCCCCCCCCCCCCCCCCCCCTGCGGTTAGAACATAGAAATCATTTAACTGCTACAAAACATAGCAAATTAAATTCATAATTGTGTGCAACAACCAAGACTTAGTATATTTTGAATGTAAATTTAAGTCATGTGAAGATATATATTTCTGTTTTTTTGTGATGTATGCTTGTATTGTTCTGATGACAGTGTGTTCCTGTTATAAATGTTTTTGATTCATCATATTTTAAACTCTTATTGCCAAGCTGCATATTTTAAAAAAACAACTGAGCTGCTTCTTTAAAATTTCATAACGATCACAAGAGACCTTTATGATTTATGAAACAAAACGTAGCACACCAAAAAATATATTGTGTGATAGTGTAATTTATTAAACGAAACAGACATTTTTTTAAAATTAAATAATAAATAACAGAAAAGTAATTTTTAAGCATTAGTCATATAGGAGGCTTACAGAATCTGTCACACTGATTCCATTGTGGTCACTGGTAGGAAAATTGGAGAATACAGGAAGTAATGTTGTATAAACTTAATTGTACGTGGACCATCATCTTATCATTTACAAAGATTATTGATGGTATTAAACTTGTGTGTACAAATGTGGTACCTTTGAAAGAAATTCTCATTATTCTTACATGAAAGAATTTTATTTTCCAGTTACTCATCCATAAATCCATTGAGACACTGTGATTACCAGGTTATAGAAATATGGATAAGAAGACTTTGGTATATGTTACGTAGTCATCGCAGATGTTTAATCGTGTCTCACCGTAACACCAAGGCAACTATCCCATTGTGAAAGAAATCACTGACCAGTCATTTGCGCTCCTTTAGTTATCCGATGAGACGGAAATAACTTCGGTGGTTCAGAAGCTTCGACTCTCGAGACGCCCTCACACATTATCACTGGAAGCCTTTTGTTCTATATAGTTCTTATTTCTGTCAAGTAGAATGCTGTTTTCTTACGCATATTGATGGTTATAAGAGTTAATGTAGTGTATTATGTTGTAGACGTCTAGTCGTATTACAAAAAGGATAACGTTCACAAATGGTTTATTTTTATGTTGGATACAAGATTTTTTTTTAAAAAAATATGTACCTTCAGTTACGCCATGATCGCTTCCTTGGACGTCTCTTCAAATTCATTGTTTAATAATAATTTTATCATTTGGTGTTATAGTCTGAGATTCTGACAGTGTTTTAAGTAATTGACAAAATATGGAAATGCCTTCAGTTTTTTCTGTTCTCAGTGGCTTCCTTCACTAAGTTATTTAATATTTTTTTTGTTCATTTTTAATGATTCTTTGTCAGTTGTGAAGATTATATTGACAATGTTTAGTGAGAATTGGCAGAATGATTAAGAGGAATGAAATAAGTTTACATAATTGTATTTGTTATGTGTATTGAAACACCATTTTGCAAGGAACTTGCAGTTTTTCTGAAGAACTTACTGCCTTCCTCTCCAGACTGGAATACATTTTCACTAGTGTGCTTTAGGTGTACTCCCAATACACCAGATGAGTTTTCTAATAATACTTTAATTTTGGTGTTAACAAATTATTTCCTTAAAGTAAATTTAATCATAGTATTGAAGTGAGATATATATACTTCTTGTAGATATATTGAAGAGGAGATTTTACTTCCCAAGAATTACAGAACGTCTGCTGGAAGGCTAATAGTATGAGACGTATGAACTATGGACCAAATGTGGGTGAAGATTTGCTTTATCTGGCTTTCTCACTAATTTTTTTCATTCGTAAGAGTTATTTTATCATGCGAACAGATGACAGAAGTTTCACCGCATATCGGAATACAAAAATAGAACAGTTTGCTAACAGAACTATTCCATTGTGTGTTACAGAATTGAAAGAATGCAAACTTTAGCATTCTGACAGAGAGTTTTACCATGGAAAGGCGCCTTAGGGCTACTGATATTGATTTTCAACTGCCATTTTTTGCAGAGTAGCTGTTGATGGTCAGGAGGTGATATATCATGGCAGACAAGAGGCATTTCGGTGTATGACATGTGGCAAGAGTTACCGATACATGAGGCATGTTCGATTTGAGTGTGGCAAGGAACCTCAGTTCCAGTGTCTGTATTGCCCCACATCAAACTAAACACAAAACCAGCATCCAAATGTCTCCAATTAAAGCCCATTAGGAGAGATACTGGTAAGTTGGTGCGTACAAACACATACTCATGCATGGATGCATGAGTATGTTCTGTTACTTATTGTATGGTTATTTGAAGAATTGAGTTAGCTTCCTCTTGACTATACGAGGTGCGATCAGAAAGTTTCCAGACTGAGCCTATAAAAACCCGTACACTTATCTCAGGCAATAAATTCATCCATCACCCTCGAAGTAGTTCCCCTGGGAGTGAACACAACAATCCCAGCGCCGCTGCCAAGCCTGGAAGCATCCCTGGAAATCTTTCTTTGTCAGCCTGTCAAGCACCATCTGCGATTCTGCCTGAATCTCTTCTATCGTCTCAAATCTCCTTCCCTTTAGCTGAATTTTCATCTTTGGGAAGAGGAAGAAGTCACACGGAGCTTAGAAAGGAAGTTGGGGTCGGTTCTTGCAAGATCTTTGAGCTCCTGACAAACGAGAAGTCGATTCTGCTTCTGGTCCTCAGACAGGATGCGTCGCATGTGGAGTTCTTCCTTTAGAATCAGCTGACAGGTCCCATAGCCTATCCCAACAATGTCGCACAAGTCGTTGATGGTACGACGTCGATCTTCGTAACATTTTCGGGCGTTGTGCTCGAAGATGGTTGTCCAGAACGCTCGTCATCATCGACAGAGGTTCGGCCATTTTTAAAACGTGAATGCCACACAAAAGTTTGTGCACGACCCATTGCGGACTCCCCAAATGCTTGCTTTAGCATTTCATAGGTTTCCGTAGCCGATTTGGCGAGTCTTTGGCAAAATTTGATGCACACGCCATTCCGAAATCGCAGGAGGGTCGGTGTAATGCACTACCAAAACGCCCGTAACTAAGAAACAAATGCTAATTCGATGATGCCGGCTGGCACACTGATTCACTATGAATGTAGGCCGCACCCCCTAAAGGCAGAAGCTCGTACTACTTCCGGTTCGCCCTCTATTGGCACAGTCTTGAAACTTTCTGATCGCACCTCGTATATAGACCAAAAACAAATCCATTGAGTGATTGAAAATTTCATATTATGCCTTATATCATTGGAAATCGGTTTCGTTTTCACAAAATTTTTGTTTCCGTCTTTCTTGCAGACAAAGTGAAGGTCTCAGTGGGCGAACACTACGCAAGATTCCTTTCCTTGCTCACGCATATTACATTCAGGTACCACAAGTTTCATTAGAGAATTTTATAAAACTCAGTGCATAAAGCAGTCATCAAACAACCATCAGACATGAGTGTAAAATGTGTTTTAAGTGTGGCAGTTTCTCACGTTCATGTCTGGTGAAAAACTGTAAATTGTTCAAATGTTTATGTTTGTCAAAAGACATTAATGTAATCTACATTTCAGAAAAGCGTGATTCCAGTGAATTTCAACGAATGTATCAATTTATGGATTGTGTGGGAAGCAGACATGTCCTGACATCTGACAGATTATTAAATGTGTCGAGCGTCTTTGAATAGATACAAAATACCACGATTAATGTACTTCAATAAATGTTACTAATTTTAGACATAAAAATATTGGTGATAAAGGAGGAAATATCAGGACAATAGTTTGAACAGTTGCAACCTCCTACATCCTTTTCTTTCCATTATCCACAGGCCTACATAATCTTCCTCTCACTTAATCCTAAATAACCTCTGTATTTGATACATCATTAATAATCTACAAACCACAAGTTTTTCCTTGTTACGCCATCCAGGCTGTAAAGTCTTAACTTGATACCATTTTCCCTCTTTTATGCATTTTTTGTATGTATATAAATTCCTCAGACCTACACCAATTGCACCGTAACCTCTCCTTTTCCACTGTACGTGAGTCGTGATGTCCGCTCGCTTGCTGTGTGTTCAGGTACTAAAGTATGTATTTTCATTAATGTTCTAGGACACCGCCAGTTCTCTTTGGGTGTTCTGTTTGACAAGGCTGGAGTGAAGTACCAGAATGATATTGGCCGCGGTTAGACGGCCTCTTACAGGTGCAGTTTCGCTCGTTTAGGAAGTGCGGTGATGAAGATCTCTGGCATAACTATACCGGACAGTTTTGATAATAGTGGATGTCCGTTCTCTGACCCAGGAGGACTTTAAAAGTATGCTGACCACGCATTACTTAGTTTGTATTTTCTCTATGTAAATCTGTAAAGAGATGTCAAAGCGGGAGGTAACGGGAATACTTAGTGATCATCAAAGAGAGAGAGTTTCCAAACAGTCGTTAACGGGAGATGCGCAATAGCAGTTGTCCTATGATCGAAAAGTGTGACTTGCCAGTGATGAGATTGCTTTATGTAAGTCAGGTAAGTGCAATGAGTTTTATGGATTGTGTGTGTTTTTCTGGAAGTGATTTTCAGCGAATATTGCCGGCATTAATTTTGTTGGTAGTGTATTAAGTGTTGATTGCTGCATGTGCCAAAATGAAGTCTGACGAAGGGAAGTTGGTGTTGTTGAAGTACGGTCACCAGTGGGCTGGGTCGTTGGGTGTGTTATAGATGCTCGTGAAGTACAACCTGGTGGCAGAGGGGCTGTGTAGTGGCGACATATGCAATAATCGTTTATAGTGCTTCGTTCATTGAGCTGTATTTTACGAAATCCAACCTGTTTTCATAAATGATGGAAGATATTTAGGTTATGGAAATGTTTGATAGTTGGTGTCTTATAGGTGATGTTGGTCGGACTTTTCAAATGACGCAGCTCGCGAGTCGTCTCCGCCCTTCTGCAAAATTAGTTGTGAGAAATTATAGAGCGGGGAAAATGTCGCTGCTGAATTTGCGTGATGTCTTGAGTGCCAACATGAAATGTGACGAGGATAAGTTCGTGTTGGAAAGGACGTGGACGATTTCACTGGGTGATTTATAGGTAGACGTGCAGGTATTCAAGATTTGTGTCTGGTATCAATCTGAGCAGGGTGTCGAAGGTTGCTCTGTGCAGTAACATTCCGGCGACCGAGAGGTTATGTGACGAATGTGCCCTAGGATGTAGGCGATCTAGTGGCGAATTGTGGGCTGCTTGTTTCATAGTGCTTCGTGCTAAGTTGCTTGAGATGTAGTTTATCGGGTGTGGTTGGATTCATAAATTATTTTAAGATTTTTGAGGTTATGGAAGTGTTTGGTAGTTGGTTTCTTATAGACGATGTTGGTAGCTGTTTCGCCTTAATTTTTTTTCTTTAGTTCCTGTAATTTTTAAGGGAGAAGATGTGTCTCTATCGGTAGTCACGGAATAACAGTTGAGGTCTTTATACAGTCTTTGGAGTGGTATTTCAGTCAGCATTTGGTTCGGCAGTGCCGTGTAGTGTTCGCGGACGGGCATGTACCTCAGGGGTATTGTCGGTAGATGACAGGACAGTTCGTCAGGGTGCGCACATATTGATCATTGAATATCCCTCGTGCTCCGCCGGTGGCGGGATGTGTTCGCTGTTTTTCAGACGTTGCCGTCCCTGCTTGCGAGAAAATGGCGCAGCTCCTCTGCTGTTATTGTTTACTTCGGACGGCGTGGTGGTAGGATGCATGCCCAGTCGAGTGCAGATTTACTCTCTTATATTGCCAGGGCTTGCAAGTTTATTTGAACTGATGTTTGTCATCTTTCTCCCGTGTGAAGTACGTAAAGTGGGAAATATTTTGGTTGCACGAAAGGCCGGATTAGTTGCCAGTAGGTTATTAATGTGGTGTAGAGTGACTTTGTAGTAAGAATTAATACTGGTCTCTCAATGCGGATGTTTATTTCTGTACATGGTTTTGTTTCAGAAAGGCGTGAATGCAAGCATATGGGATACTCCAGCCGTTACGCAGTTTCGAGTCCATTACTACGAAGTTAGCAAGACTTTGCACCGGGAGCTGACATGATTATTGTGCATGATGGACACAATTCATCAGGCGATGCGTTTGGGATGACCCACAGACACGTGGTGGCAGCCTCTGTTTTTGTGACTTGCATGTGGAAATTCAGTAGCTGTTGATTTAAATTTGTGCAAGAGCTTATCGCAGTGAAGAAGCTAGAAGTAAGCAGCTAGGGTTACAGGTTGTAATGTTGGTTATGTGGCCACCACACCACACCACAGTTGCCCACTTTTGATTCCTAGTGACCAAGTATGGGGTGTTCATAGCATGCCTCACAATGCCACAAGGAAGACCTCAGGCCCTCGTGCGATTATATACCTTGCTTTCCGAGGAGGTGTACTGTTCTAGATTTAGTGTGAGTGCCTTGTGTGTCTGAAAGAGGAGTTTGAGATCAGGGGATGTGCTGAGTGGCAACTTTCATGTGAACTGTTGGAATTATCTGGATGCATTATACTTATAAGATTGTTTGTCTTTATAGAGGCTTATAAGAGGTTGTGCCATCCAAGCCCTGGTGACATCACGCAGGTGAACGAGTGTGCTCTGCGAGCCAACATTTGTGGCAATGGACGTTGCATTGATACTCCTGATGGATACTGGTGTGACTGCTACCCAGGATACTTTGCCCTTGCAGATATTGATGAATGCTCTGAACTAAACTGTTGTCAAGGAGGGCAGTGTACAAATACTCCTGGAAGTTTCAGCTGTGTCTGCCCACCAGGATTTGATGTGTCTTCTGATGGAAAATACTGTACAGGTTGGTTCTGGTTATATCATATTGTTTTGTTTGTGTTTTAATTTAAAGTAAAGTTGTTCTATTCTGCTCAAGTATAAAGTGTGAAAATATTATAAAAATTTAATCAGAATTGAAGAGAATGACAACTAAAAGCAGTGGATTTTCCATGTCAATACATTTTTTGTAAGACTTGAGGTTTTCACAGCGGTGAGTATGAAGATTTCCGTCTTCTGGGTTGTTGTGCTGTGTAGTCTGGTCGATGTTAACCAACGTTTCAGAGGTCATACTGCCTCCGTCATCAGAGTATGAAGATTTCTGTCTTCTGGGTTGTTGCACTGTGTAGTCTGGCCGATGTTAACCAACGTTATACGACCAAAGTCATACTGCCTCCGTCATCAGGGCCCTGATGACGGAGGCAGTATGACCTCTGAAACGTTGGTTAACATCAACCAGACTACACAGCGCAGCAACCCAGAAGATGGAAATCTGAATACATTTTCGTCACATGAGGAAGATTACATTTCAAAATAGCACACAATTCTATGTGATATTGGTTATGTTGTATTTTTTAAAGCGTTTTACTCTTTAGTATGAAAATTCCTGATTTAAACAGTTGAAAGCATGTATTGTTTCTTCATTTAGGGAGAAAAAAAATTAAACCATCTTCTCTGATCTCTTGCATGAACCTAATATTAAACTGGTGTGGTGCTACAGTTTTATACGATATTATTTAAATACAAGTAATTGTACTTGTGAAGTTTCCTATTTCGAATGTTTCCGAGCTTGACAACATTCTGTAGCTGTAGTGATATGTGATACCAACGGTTTTGATTGTCGTGTTTCAGACCACGATGAATGTAGTCAGACTGGAATGTGTGTATAAATATGGATGGTTCCTTCAAATGTCACTGTCACAGTGGATTTATTCTCTCACCATCTGGACATGCATGTGTTGGTAAGATGTCGTTTGCCAAATGTACCAAACTTCCTAGGTAACAAGTCAGTAGAAAGTTTTAGTCAGATTAAGTAATGAATTACCAGTAATTAACTGACCGTGGAGCGGAGTCCTGCTCGGGAAGCTGATAGTCACTTAGACGGCTGTCAGAAGCCATACCTTTCTTTTATTCCAAAATATATATATAGAACATTTTGTTCTAAATAAGAGTTTTTAATTTTTGTTTCGGATATTGATGAATGTTATGAGAACGCAAGAGTCTGCCTGAAGGGACGTTGTGAAAATATACCTGGATCCTACCGGTGTGTGTGTGCCAGGATGGTTTTACGCCATCATTGGATGGGACATTCTGTGTAGACTTGGGATGAATGTTCTCAAACAGGGATGGCAAATGTCTCAACATCAATGGTTCATTTAAGTGTGTCTGTGATTTTGGTTATCGACCGGGCAAAACATTAACCAACATGAATACCTGCAAAAAATTAAATTAATCATTTGAAAACTAATGACTTAAAATTTTTTTAGAGAACTTATCATCATATTTAAGGTATAGAGATGATGTTTTCACAGATGCGACATGTAGATTCTGTATAATAAAGACGCGTCAGTCAAGCCAGAAATTAAATGTCTAGCGCTGCACTGGTCACTGATTTTCATTTGAGTTTTCAAAGCACCACTTTGGTGAGATTTGACGTTCTTATGGCATTGAAGATGGTGATTGTTCTGGGTTGTGTTTCCAAATGGGCTTATAGGTAGATACCAACATTTCAGAGAAACAGCCCCTAAGCTGTAGACAGTATCTTTCTCTGATACATTGTATGTACCTTTGAGTCCCCATGGCGTTACAACCCACAAAATAATTATCATCAACAGTTTCATGTTGTTTGGTAATAAAAGGTAGAATATAAACTTGGGTGCTTTTAGGTGGTTCAAGATACAGCACATCCTCAATTTTTGTTTCAGATATAGATGAATGCATAAGCAACCCTCGTCAACATGGGTCCCGTATAAATTCGCAAGGCAGTTTCCGTTGTGAATGTACCACAGGGTTTATACTTGGTCCAGATGGAAGATCATGTCTTGGTAAACATCACTATAATATATTAAATTACTCATAGGGAGTGACATTACTGAATTCTACACATATTCAAAATGCACATCATATAAACACACCATATGCAGTATAATCCGCCACGGTGGTCTAGCGGTTAGAACGCTGGCCTTGTAATCCTGGGGTCTCGGGTTCGATTCCCGGTGGTGCCCGAATTTATAACTTGTGTTGGGCAAGGCCGTGGTCTAGGCAACACGGAGTTTTCCTCCGTGGCATCCCAACAATTACTCCATTCACACACAGAAGAAGGCAATGGCAAACCACTTCTGGATCATCTGCCAAGAACGTATATGAACAGGTCCCAGTCCGAGAAAAGGATGGAAGGATCCTGTTCATATGGACCTGTCCTCAGACAGAACACTAAATAAAAATAAATAATAATGCAGTATAATGATGCATCCTTTCTGCCATGACCCTCTAAAATTATACGCGTTTGTCATACAATGAATCATTCTTGATTTTGAGTACTGCTGTCGAATGTGTTGCACGGGCTTTCCAAGGTACCGTACGAGTGTCCATTTTGTATCCTACGAAACGGACATTTTAATTGTAATCTCATTTGAAGATACAACTGATAAAGTTAATTATATATATATATTGATAATTAAGAAATAATTTCTAGAAAATTAAGTCTACTATTTTAGGATATCTGATGGTGTTGCAGTCTGTGCCACTGTCACACTTGAAATGGTGCGTGTTAGTACATCTGTCAATAACCTAAGCAGGGGACGCTACTTGCTGCAGATACGCGCCGTGATCTGCGCTACTCCCAGTTCCGAGATGGTCAGTGCTTGAATCCAACTGCGATGCCAGTAACAAAGTCAAGTTGCTGCTGTTGTACTGAATGACGTTTAATGGGGATGGTATGTGTTGTTCAGTTTATGTATTTCTCTGAATTTTATTAGAAATTTTACTCAGTTCTGAATACATAATAAGGTCTGTCTGTCTGTCCACACGATTCATCTCCCAACATACTCACTGAATTTTAACAACATGTAATATGGGAGATCTGTATTTTGGGAAGGATATTTTGTAGTTGGACATATGAAAAGGGGATACAAAAAATAGATTTCAATGTAAGTTTTTACACATATGTACCTTTAACTCCTGTATTATGGATATAACTTAAAATGAAGAAACATCAGATCACAGAAATCCATGATATGAGGCTTGGTAAAGAAGAGGTCTCAAGTGTCAATTATATTAATTTCATTTAGCCGGAGCGCAATTGAAGGTGTGTTGGTGTATAAAAACTGCATGTCATCTGTGTACAGAATGAATGATATCCATAAAAACTATTATTCTATTTATCTACATATGGGTTTCAAACTCACAATAGATAACGAGAAGCCTGAGGGAAAGAGACCGCTGGTGAGACCTAGACGTAGATGGGCAGATAATGTCAGGTGGGATCTATGGGAGATAGGAGTTGAAGGAGACTGGATTATGTTGGCCCAGGACAGGGTCCGGTGGAGGGCTTTGGTTAATTCGGTGATGAACCTTCGGGTTCCGTAAGTCATCTAGTTGGTTGGGTCCACTATTTGGGAAGCCTGAGGGGAAGAGACCTCTGTGGAGACCTAGACGTAGATGGGAGGATAATCTCAGGCGGGATCTATGGGAGATAGGAGTTGAAGGAGACTGGATTTTGTTGGCCCAGGACAGGGTCCGGTGGAGGGCTTTGGTTAGTCCGGTGATGAACCTTTGGGTTCCGTAAGCCATCTAGTTGGTTGGGTCCACTATTTGGGAAGCCTGAGGGGAAGAGACCTCTGTGGAGACCTAGACGTAGATGGGAGGATAATGTCAGGCGGGATCTATGGGAGATAGGAGTTGAAGGAGACTGGATTTCGTTGGCCCAGGACAGAGTCCGGTGGAGGGCTTTGGTTGGTTCGGTGATGAACCTTCGAGTTCCGTAAGCCATCTGGTTGGTTGGGTCCACTATTTGGGAAGCCTGAGGGGAAGAGAGAGCTGGGGAGACCTAGACGTAGATGGGAGGACAATCTGAGGCGGGATCTATGGGAGATAGGAGCTGAAGGAGACTGGATTTTGTTGGCCCAGGACAGGGCTTTGGTTAATTCGTTGATGAACCTTTGGGTTCCTAAGCCATATAGTTAATTAGTTAGTTATGAGTCTCTGTGAAACTGGTAACAAATTCCATTTTATGGGTCAGGGCCCAAAATGTTAATGTTGTACTGAAACAAAGTGGCAAACAATATAAAGTATAGATCACTAAATGCTACAAAAAGGTAATCTGCACTAATTTCAGCAGCGTAGAAGAGTGATAGTGTCATAATGCTTGAAAACCAGTGAAATTATTGTATTTGAATTACATTTTTTTTTATCCTTTTTTAAATTGCTAGATGTCAATGAGTGTGCACAATCTCCCGATATATGCCAAAATGTAGCATGTGAGAACTTGATGGGAACATACCGGTGCATTTGCAACCCAGGGTATCAGGTTTGATAATACAGGGAAAATTTGTTCTGATATCAATGAATGTGAGTTGGATGACTTGGTCTGTAGTGGAGGGCAGTGTAGGAACACTCGAGGCAGCTTTCAAGTAAGTCACTGGTATGTCTAAGGGTGTGAATTGGGTGTCATAAATCCATCTTTCCTGAAATTCCTAAACATTTTGTTGTTGTTATCAGTGTGTGATTTTTAAGCCATGTGTCTTAAGTGTAGATTCACATGAATACTGTTTCTACCAGCCTAAATTCTAATTTTGTAATTTTGCTTGTGCAGTGTATCTGCCCCACGGGCACTCGGCTCAACCCTGTCACACAAGTATGTGAAGATATTAATGAATGCAGAGAGCTAGGTCCTGATGCTCGCTTTAATGGAGCCTGCGTGAACAGTGTCGGTTCATACGAGCGCGAATGTGAACCAGGATTCATTTTGGACAACAGTTTAATAGGTGTCACCTGTTTCAATCTTTCTACAGTGTTATGTTATGAGACGGCGTAGCTCAGTCAGTACCTCCCAAATACAAAGCAGGAATCTCAGTCATTCAGACAGCTTAAGTTTCCCTCGAACACATATTTTTAGAGAGAGAAAGTGTTTATGGTAAAACAAACATATGAATTCAGAATCAAAATCTTGTCTTGAATTATGGAATTGTAAGTCGTTTATTATCTGCAGTGGATATAAATAGAAATTGCAGTTTTATTTAATCATGATCTTTTGTCTTCATTGAATTTTTGGTCCATTTATGAGGAATACGCACTGATTATTTTCTCAGATATTTTATAACTTTTCTTTCCTTATATCCCAGATTCTATTGGATGTACAATTTCTGTGCAGATGATAGGAAGGGGTCGTGCTGGACCAGGTTAGTGGGTGGTCACTGTGAGAATAATCTACGTCACCTTACATTAAAAATCTGAATGCTGCTGTTCAATTGGACTGGCATGGGGCAGTCCGTGTGAGATATGTCATGGCCTGTGTGACTGCAAAGGTAAATACAATGAGGGAGATCCTGTCTGTCTATTTATTTGTTTGCATGTCTGCTGAAGGGATTTTGGCTCGACCATAGAAGAAGAGCATGAGGGCAAGGGAGTCAAAGTCAGAAGGAGTAGAGGAGAGACAGGTGGTGGCCTTGTTAGACTGTGGTCTAGCCAGTGTTCTACACTGTCTGACTGGTTGTTATATCTGGAGCCATTTTATTATGTGTGGCTTACTCCATTTCCCTGATGATGGAGGCAGTAAGCACTTCTGAGACGTTGGTAGACTTCTACGAAACTATACAGTGCAACGATGGGAAGGCAACCATCATGAGAACTGGGAAACTGAAAGTACTTATTTGTATATCGAGGGAAAGTAATAATTATGAACATATCTGGGACAATTTAGTAAACTTCCGCTAGTCCACTTATGGCATGAATAATATACATTTTTTTTGCCAGAAATTGTGAAGTCACAATAAAACTTAGTGTCCTTTCTCATTGCATAAATTTATTACTTTTAGTTTCAGATTTTCCATCGTGATAATCATGAATAGAAGGAGATTGAAATGGTAGACACTGCACAATTATGAATTCACTGTCATAGATCTTACCAAATATACGTTAATGAGGAATCTGAATTAGTGATTGTTAATAAACCATGCAATTCTGTTATTAATTAAAAATACTACTTGTCTTTCCCAAAGCTATTCATGTTTTCTTTCTTGTATAGGTAGATGGTAAAACATGTACAGATGTAAATGAATGTGACCTGAATGTCGGAGTGTGTCAAGGAGGAGGAACGTGGTTCTTTCACGTGCACCTGTCCACCTGGATTGACACTGGATCCTACTGGTATGTTAGTTTTCCTTAAACACTGAATATAGAATGAGAGGCACCTCAGACCTCTTCATATCAATAATATAAAATACTTTAGATCAATGGCCTGTCTGGCAACTAAGGTTTGTGTGATTTGGATTGAATATTACATTACAATTTGCAATCAGCTTTTCCTTCACTGACGTATATCAGTATTTCACTGAAATGTGTAGAATTTATGTATGTCCACATGTACAGTATGTCTGGATGTTAGGCAGGAGGCGTGTTATACTGAGTACCGACACGGGCAGTGCAGTAATCCTCTAGAAGGAATTTTCTCACGCATCCTATGCTGTTGCTCTTCTGTGGGCAAAGTTTGGGGTGGAGGGGACACTGGAACCAGCAGATGTGAACCTTGCCCACGGTCAGGAACTCAGGCTCATCAGGAACTGTGCCCCAAAGGGAATGGCTTCATCGATCGCAAGGATATTAACGAATGTACGGAGTTCCCAGGAATGTGTAGCAATGGTCGCCGTAAGAATACGGTTGGAGGTTTCAGCTGCAAGTGCAACCAGGGCTATGGCATAAAGTGTATTGGTAAGCTGACATTTTCCATGGATTTAGAAATACAGAGGTTTAAAGGTATTCTTAAATTTAGCCTATTTATATGGGAAGTTGTTTTCTCTAATGCCTAGGGCTTTGTCTGCTTGACAACAGATTTTTTGCAGTTCACACAGTTCTTCTATATATATTTCTATTAACACTACGCTCTTGCCATGTAACACGTATTTATATATCCATAATTCTCTTCTCTCTCTTACCCTTGGTATCTAACTACATCTTAACGAATTTCATTTTCACATTTACATCTAAATTGTACTGTTACTTTCTAATATTTTAAAATTAAGAACATTAATAACATTTATTATTCTCTTACAAACTAAATCTTCATTTATATTAAATACTTGTTACATAAAAAAAATTCTCCAATTTTCAATTTGTAAACTGTTCAATAATATCTTTTAACATCTTCATACTCTATGAACATAGGGTAATTTTTCCTGTCTCATATCCTCTGTTAATCACTCTTCTTTTTGAAATACCTGTCTTAAACCATCTTATCTCTTATTCCTTGTAGAACACTCAATACATTCGTCTAGTTCCATTTCATGTCACGGTGAAATACAACAGATTCTGCCTTTATGTATCATCACATCTTTTTTTTTAAATTTTAGATCTTTTACCATCATTTTCATTACCTTGCCCCTTTGTATTTTCAATTTAGCCATCCCCTTTGCGGCATAATTTTTTCACAACCCCCCCCCCCCCCCCCCCCCCCATAAATTTTGTTACTTTCTTTCTGTATTTTCTCTATACCCCACGTCTCTGCACCGTACATCCATCTGGATTCACATAACTTATAAACACTTTCTAAAATCTTTACCCTTATGCAGTAAACTCTCAATTATCCAGGCTAATTAAGGGGAGAGGGTACACCAATAATCAGTAAACATGGATAATTCAAATTATTTTGCTTGGTACATTCACAAAACATCACACATTACAAACGACATATATAGGTAGCCCTGGGTTTGTGCCGATTCAGAATTACGCCGATTTTGAAACCATTATTATTTATAACGTTTTACAATGTATCTCGTACTGATTCTTATACTAAATCATAATTCTTACATCGCTGATTTTGAATAAAAGTTATAAATACAGTCATCTCTGCAATTACGTATGTTTCGTTAACGCGAATTTGCTCCAATGAGATCGATGAATCGGTAAAAGCTGTTTGTGAAATGCAAACTTTTGCATATGCGAGTTTGCTCTTACGCAATTTCATTCCTGGCGCTTTAAACTTTCAAAGGACTAATTTAATCTCTGCGGAGGTACCGGGGTTATTTTTACTACGCGATTCTATATAGGTCGGCGTCTTACATGAATGCAACTATCGCATAACAGCAGAGATGACTGCACACATCAATCACATGAAAGAATCGCAGTCAATCGTGGGGACCAATGAATTGCCGATTTTAAGTCTATAAAATGTATATTTTTTTAAATTCCCTTTATTTTATCTACGTTATTTCAGAGCTTTAAATGTAATGCCATTATATTACTCGCCAATGTTTGGGTGCTGGGAACGCATGTCATTGACTTCCCATTGATTTACATTATAAAAGAGTTTCAATTTACGCTGTGTCGTCCAGGAACGCATCCCCGGCGTAAATCGAGGGCTACCTGTATTTTGCCAAATAGTGTGTAATGGTAACTTTTTTATGACGTGTTCAGACTCCTTCTCATGGCATTATAAGTTTTCCTGTCTGACCCGTGTAATCTAGTAAAATGTCAGCATACGGTAGTGTCATAACTGACAGTAAACTATTTACTCTTTCAGATATTGATGAGTGCAGTATCATGCATGGTGTGTGTGTGGAGATGGAACATGCCGAAACACACCAGGCAAATTTATCTGTGATTGCAAAGAAGGATATGAGAGTACTATGATGATACATGTGTGCATGGGTAAGCAATATGACTTATTACAGGCAGAGCATGACTGGAACCTCTAAGATCACAAGTAAGAATGTCTTCTTCTTCCATGGCTCTCCGGTCCGTATTCGGTACATTGCCTCCTCGATTCTCCTCCTCTTCCATTTGGTCCTCCGTTAGGTCCGTCTGTCCGAGGCTTTGATCGAGGTTTCGAAACGTCTTCCTTTGTTGTTAGCCTTGCGACCAACCCCCAACCTGGAGGACCAGGGTACCTGTCTTAGTCTGACCTCTCCCCCTAGGGAGACCCTACCAGCATAGCTCTTGGGGTCACTGAGGTACTCGAGCCCCACCACCACGACAAGGTGCAGGTACCATTAAGTGGGGAGTAAGAATGTGCCCTGTTACAAATATTAGCAGAGATTGTGTCACACAGTAAGAAAATGCTTTTTGTGGAGGTACATCACAGTATCTGAATTACTGTAACATGATTTAGATTGTTTTGTGATGCAAAGCTTTTATTTTCATATTATATTAACATTGCTTGGAGTATTCCATGGGCATAAGTACTGATCATGATTAAGTCAGTGACTTATCAGGTATTTGTTGATTACAGAACAAATATGTATATTATATCCATGTGGTTAAAATATAATTTTATTGTGGTCTTCTGGCTGTGACACTGTATTCATGTAGGTGGTTGCCAGAATTTTGGTCAGACTTGCTAGATGGTCCAGCGATTGAGACTAGCTCTTTCTATCGGACCAAACAGAATACCTGCCCCCGCCCCATATACCTGAAGACAAAAATGGATCCGGTTTTCAAAACATCATACATATTTTAACCAAAGTCCAAAAATTCAATAAACCTGATCCTCAGTCAATGTCAATTTATGTTTACGTTGTTGTATTCAATGAAAAAGTTTTAGTGTAAGAAGGTAAACTTTCATAATCAGGGCCTACCCAGATGTTGCTAGCAAGAAGTAAACACAAAGAATATTAAGTATGTGATTATTTGTCTTTAGAATGCAGGACAAAACAGTAATACATTGATAATTAATATATCCCGAAAAAGTGGAATATTTTTAAAATATTTGGGAACTGAAGTAACATGTCAAAAATGTGTTCATAACAAAATTAATAGCAGATTAAAGTTGGGGATGCTTATTACCATTCAGTCCAGAATCATTCCTTTCTGCTCTGTAAAAACATGAAAATTAAAATATACAGATCTTTTATTTGATGTGGAAAGCTTCTGTGGAACATTTGAATAAAAATTTCCTTGGATGTTATCCATCGTCTAGTAAAATATAAAATATAAAACGTAAAACGACGTTTCGGAGATAGAGTCCCATCTCCGAAACGTTGTTTTACATTTTATATTTTATATTTTTACTAGACGATGGATAATATCCAAGGAAATTTTTATTCAAATGACTCTTCACCATCGTCAAGAAGTGGAACAGTCTATTTGGAACTAGTCTAGTTGAGATGATAATATTAGATTGAATTGAGAGACTGTTAACTGGTATATAAAGATTCGTTTTATTGGAGGTGGTTCAAGGTTAGACTTTAAGCTCCAGTTCAGTACTAGTGTCGGATATCATACTTCTGTTTGAATTTACCACACACCTCAAAGGATGAGTATAGTGTATGGAGTATGGACGGCTATGGATCATTGGTTGAATGATAATTTGCAAGTTAAAAACTGGAGCATTCCAAAAAAAAAGCATACCATTGTCAATTAGTCCATTACAAATCTCACATGGACTGACAGAAGCTTAGGCCTCAGGGTAAGGAGCCATTATGTAACCATTTGAATAATTTAATTACAGTATAAATGTATGTAATTGTTTTCCTTTTGCGTCTGTTATGAATCTTATTCTTGAATGTACAGAACTTAAATTGTTGCAGACATCAATGGATGTGAACGCATCCCAGGGCTGTGTCGCGGAGGTGTGTGCATTGACACTCCAGGAAGTTATCGATGTGAATGTCCTCCTGGCCATGAGTTGGCTCCAAATAAGAAAGCTTGTAAAGGTACTAGGACTCTTAACCCCCTTTAAAAATTATGTTCAGATTTTTGCTGATGTATGCCTTTTACATGAAACTTAATTTTATACTTTACAAGGAAATGCTCTCAGTCTTAATTCCAAATATATATTAAGAAATAAATTGTTTCATTATGACACATACTCAGAATTAACCTAATAGGATTTGAGGTTTTCATGGCAGTGAGTCTGAAGATGGCTGTTTTCTGAGTTGTGCCATGCAGTCTGGTAAACGTTTACCAGCATTTCAGAGGTCCTTGCTGTCTCATTGATGAATCATCACTTTGGCATTGGTAAATTTCTACCATACTACACAACAACCGCCACGGTGGTCTAGCGGTCAGAACACTAGCCTTGTAAGCCTGGGGTCCCGTGTTCAATTCCCGGTGGTGCTCAAATTTATAACTTGTGTTGGGCAAGGCCGTGGTCTAGGCATCATGGAGGTTTCCTCCGGGGGCTTCCCCGGTTTCTCCGTGGCATCCCAACAATTACTCCACTCACACACAGAAGAAGGCAATGGCAAACCACTTCTGATCATCTCTGCCAAGAACGTATATATGTAAGAGCAGGTCCCTGACAACCTGAATAGGTTGGAAGGATCCTGTTCATGATATATGGACCTGTCGTCAGACAGAACACTACAAATAAAAAAACTACACAACATTACAATTCAGAAGACAGCCATCAAGGTTATAATTTATAGATTGATTTCTAAACCACAGAAATTAACACCTGAAGATTGAAACTGATCCAAAGAGATACAGTAAAACCCCTCTAGTTGGACACCCCTATATCGTGGACACCCCTTTATATTGGACACTTTTAATTGGAACCGGCGAATATCCTATAATTTTACATGTCCAAGATACCCTATATCTTGGACACCCCTTTATCCTGGAACTTGAACACCTCTTTTGTTGTAAGTTGGACAGGTTCATGCACTTAACTTCGATGCTTTTCAGAGAAAGTTTTTCAGTTACATATTTTGTTATTTTGAATTTCTGACTGATGAATGCCTCCTCTCTAGAGGATTGTCTTATGGACATTGAACCCAGCATTGGAATGCATTGCAAGTGTTTAACCATTCTTTTGCTGAACCCTTAATTGGACTACAGTTTCGCAGAAGACACAGTTTTAACTCCATCAGTACTGTGCTTGCATTTGAGTTCAGACTGTGTTAACAGAAATGAAATTTTTGTTTTTGCGATGGGGAAGCGAAAATTGGTGGAATTAACTTTAGAAAATGTTATTGAGGCTGGGGTGTAATGTGCAATGCATGGGAGTGGGCTTCAAAAGATTATTATTAATACTATTGTCATTAATTCTTAATTTAAGTAAGCCTACAGCAGTTAGTGTATGTAAGTAAATAGACTATATTGTCATTAGACCACAATATGATTTTTCTCTTTCCCTCTATCTTGGACACCTCTGTAAGTTGGACACATTTTCGTGGAACCACAAGTGTCCAACTTAGAGAAGTTTTACTCTATATGTAGATCAGATTCCAGCATCATAAAATGACCAAGTAACCAATGAAATTTCAAATTAACTGTCTGTATTTCTGTTTCCCAGATATTGATGAATGTTCTCCTACAAGTGGTATTTGTTCCAATGGTGTTTGTGAAAATATGATGGGTACATATCAGTGTGTTTGTGATGATGGTTACCAGCAAACTGGACAGAAGTCTCACTGCGAAGGTTAGTGCAAATTTTTACGTTATTTAAATTAATGTCTTTGCTCTTGATGAATGTTAAATATTGTTATTATTGTGTTTGAAAAATATGTTTCAGATGTTGATGAATGTAAATCAAGTAACGCAGGCTGCGATGACATCTGTATGAACACACCAGGCAGCTATTCATGTGCATGTAGGTTAGTAGTTGGCTTGCTTGTAAGTACCTACAGTAAATGTAGCAGTTTGTCATAACATTTCTTCTCTCACATGTAATTCATCAAGATTAATCAACTGCATGAAGCAAAGCCTGTCTTTAGAAGCTAATAGTCATTCAAATATTCAAAAATTCCCTGCCTTTTATGAAACCTGAAGGCTTATTACAGTGTTCACAAGGTGACATCACTGGGTCTTATTTTGAGCCAGAAGAATGGCGTCCGAATCCTCACACCGGATGTAATTGTGATACATTCTCGTATCCTCCCATTTATGCCTAAGACTTCCAGGTTGTTTCTTATCTCCAAGGTACCTGACAAATTTTGCATACATTATTCATATTTCCCATGTGTGCTATATGCCTTGTCCATTTCATCCTCCTCTACTAATTTATTCTAATAATATCTGATAAAGAGTACAAATTTTGAAACTCCTTTATCATAGAATTTCTCTACCTCCTGATACTTCCTTGTTAGCATCATATTCCCAGAAAACTTCAATTTATTTTCCTTGTTTTGTGGTGAGCGACCAAGATTCACACCCGTCTAAAACAGACCTGGACCTTGAGACCTAGTAGTGGATTGACAGCTATTGGTGTTATCACAGAATTTTTTTTTAGTAAAGAAGTTTTTACATTGGGTACACAAGAATTGTAAATTAATATTACATAGCAAAGGTGGGGCTAATAATTTAAGTTATCAATACACAATGTTTTGTGCAAGTTTTCTTGTAAAATGAAATATACTTTATTTATGTTTATAGGTAGATATTCTTTTCTCATCATTGATATAAGTGGATTTGCATTTTAAAATTGCAATATGGGACCATGTGTCATGTTTTTGAAATTAACTTACGTTGACAGTACTGGTTACATGCTACTTCTGGATGGACGGAGTTGTACAGATGTGGATGAATGTAAGGAGAACCCACGCATCTGTACAAATGGCTTGCTCTCCAGGTCCTTACAGCACATCTCGCATAGGTCGGTTCGCATCCCTGTCACTTATTGTTATGATACAGAATTTAAGAACAAATGAATATTTTAGGATACTGCTGATAAAACAGCCCCAAAAACGTACTAACCCGTGGCCTTTACTGTTGGATTATAAACTTACATCACCTATTTGAATAAAAATTTTCTTGGATATTTTCCATCGTCTAGTAAAATAATAAAATAGAAAATGACGTTTCGGAGATGGGGCTCTGTCTCTGTCTTCAGGTACCTACTCTGTTGGGCCCAATAGTTAGAGCTAATCTCTATCTCTGGACCCAATAATATGATAACAGTATATAAATTAAGATTGCATCTTTAAAAAAATATACAAATTCATGAAGTATGATGATAGAAAATCATGTGTTACCAGATGTGAATGAGTGTGAAATGGAAGGAGATATATGTCAGATTGGAGAATGTGACAACACTCTTGGTTCATTTATGTGTCGCTGTGAAGAAGGTTATTCAGCAAAGCCTGACAGTGGTCCAGGCTGCACAGATGATGAGTGTGAGCTCGACTCCTACAACTGTGACATCAATGCCGACCGCATCAACATCCCTGTATGTATCTTGGTTTACATCAGTGCATGTATGGCTGTGTCCATCAGGGCTCTTATTTCTGTCGCTGTCGAGATGGTTTCACTGGTAATGGTGCTAATTGCAGAGAAGTTAATGAATGCCTCACTAATAATGGTGGCTGTGATCAGAATGCTCAGCGCATCAACACTGAGGGTTCATTCAAGGTAAAGTATAAATTGTAAGACTTGAGGTTCTCAGAGCGGTGAGTATGAAGATATCCGTCTTCTGGGTTATTGCGCTGTGTAGTCTGGTCGATGTTAACCAACGTTTCAGAGGTCATACTGCCTCCGTCATCAGGGCGATGACGGAGGCAGTATGACCTCTCAAACATTGGTTAACATCGACCAGACTACACAGCCCAACAACCCAGAAGACAGAAATCTTCATATTCTGATGATGGAGGCAGTATGACCTCTGAAACGTTGGTTAACATCGACCAGACTACACAGCGCAAGAACCCAGAAGACAGAAATCTTCATACTCTGATGACGGAGGCAGTATGACCTCTGAAACGTTGGTTAACATCGACCAGACTACACAGCGCAATAACCCAGAAGACGGATATCTTCAAAGTATAAATTATTTATCATCCCTTCTAACTTAAAATTTCAATAAATTCCTATTGTATGTTCTTCACACTGAGGGTTGTAATTTCATCCCCAAATAGAACTGTGTTACTTGATAAACTCAATGCAAGACGTAAGTGTGCTGCAGTCATGGAAGTGGTAGATATAGTTTGACGCTCCTTCTGCATGTGGGCTCTAGAATTGTGGCATCATCCACCAGAAACAGTTCCTGAATGTTTTTTATTTAATTTATTTATTTTTCCCCACTTTTCATTAAAGACATTTGATGTCACCAGCTCTTTAAGCGTGTATAAATGTTAATATCTGTGGTATGTTTGTGAGATTTGAGGGTTTCATGGCAGTGACAATGATGGTGATGATTTGGGATCTGGTGCCACGTACACTGGTCGGTAGATGCCAGAATTTCGGAGAAGCATACTGTCTCCATCTTCAGGGCTGAATGGAAATCACAGGAATTACATAGGATGGCAGGAAGGGAAGTCTGATGGAAAGAGGTAGAGATCGAGCTGAGCCAGAGGAGTAGGGACTGATGGAGGGTAGGAGAGAGGAAGCCAGCTCTTATCAATGTATGTTTGTCTGTTTTAGTGTGTCTGTGATGCTGGTTTTCGAGGCGATGGCTATTCCTGTGTTGATATTGATGGGTGTTCAAGTGAAAATGGGCACTACTTGAATTATCCAGGTTTATATCGACGTGAATGTGAGATGGGGTTCATGCATCCAGATGAGAGGAGTGAACAGGCCTGTGTAGGTCAGTTGCTTAATTGCTGGTAATGCATTCACATTGTCACAAAAATATTATTCGTAATAAAAGAGACCTTTTTAGTTTTATTCTAGAATGACACCACTAGAGATAATTATATTATAACTGTTGACTGCAGAAACCCAGTGTTAGACAAATTCAGTCTTCTGTGTATGGAACTCAACCTAATAACTGATTGAATAAACCTACTTTTTTATTAGTTACAAGTTAAATTTTGTCAGTGCTCACAAAAGTTGCTTTTGCTCGTCTTCTCTGGTACCGCATTTCCGCTGTAACAATCTGTCAGATTCTTCTATAAATCCTATGTAATGTGATTTCTCTCCTACTTTCCCTTATGCATCCTAGATGTCTTATTTCTGAATAGCCAAGCAAAGTCTTACAATTGTTATAGTTGTCCCATTCTAAAATTTCTCATAAGTTTGAATGTTATTATTCTTATAACATGTGCAGCACACTGCTCATTTCCTATATGCTTTTTTATGAAGTGTCGTTCAGTGATGAGTCAAGTTTAAATTAAGTATAAGTGGCAGAGTCATTGTTACAATGATTTTCAGCTTATTGTGATTGTTATTTCAAACTTCAGTAAATGTAAAATATTTTCAGATATAAATGAATGTCAGATGTTCAGCAATTTGTGTGTTTTTGGTCGTTGTGTCAACATCTTTGGAATGTTTTGCTGTGAATGTGATGAAGGTTATGCCCTAGATGGCTCTGGAGGTGAGTTCATAAAGAGACTTGAGTTTCTCAAATGCAGTATCATGCAGAACTCAAATTTGTGGTCTTGTAGTTTGGTAATTCAGGTTTTTCATGTTATTGTACAAACACACACACACAAGAGTACCTTAAAAGTTACTAATTTCATCTTATTTATAGGAGAAAATACATTCACGTTTTGATGTAAATGCATTAATAATAATATTTTTAAAAAAATATTAATCTAGTGATACCAGAAAATGTAAATACTTGTAATATTCCTTTAAATTAGATATAATTTTGAGGAGCTACAGCTTGAACAGTTTCAAGTGGTAAAGTAAACTTTTCTGTGTAATGTGTTGGGCAAGGCCGTGGTCTAGGCAACACGGAGTTTTCCTCCGTGGCATCCCAACAATTACTCCACTCACACACAGAAGAAGGCAATGGCAAACCACTTCTGGGTCATGTGCCAAGAACGTATATATGTATGAGCAGGTCCCTGACAACCTGAAGAGGTTGGAAGGATCCTGTTCATGATATATGGACCTGTCGTCAGACAGAACACTACAAATAAAAAAACTACACAACATTACAATTCAGAAGACGTCCATCAAGGTTATATTTTATAGATTGACTTCTAAACCACAGAAATTAACACCTGAAGAGTGAAACTGATCCAAAGAGATATATGTAGACCAGATTCCAGCATCATAAAATGACCAAGTAACCAATGAAATCTCAAATTAACTGTCTGTATTTCTGTTTCCCAGATATTGATGAATGTTCTCGTACAAGTGGTATTTGTTCCAATGGTGTTTTGTGAAAATATGATGGGTACATATCAGTGTGTTTGTGATGATGGTTACCAGCAAACTGGACAGAAGTCTCACTGCGAAGGTTAGCGCATATTTTTACGTTATTTAAATTAATGTCTTTGCTCTTGATGGACGTTAAATATTGTTATTATTGTGTTTGAAAAATATGTTTCAGATATTGATGAATGTAAACCAAGTAATGCAGGCTGCGATGACATCTGTATGAACACACCAGGTAGCTATTCATGTGCATGTAGGTTAGTAGTTGGCTTGCTTGTAAGTACCTACAGTAAATGTAGCAGTTTGTCATAACATTTCTTCTCTCACATGTAATTCATGAAGATTAATCAACTACATGAAGCAAAGCCTGTCTTTAGAAGCTAATAGTCATTCAAATATTCAAAAATTCCCTGCCTTTTATGAAACCTGAAGGCTTATTACAGTGTTCACAAGGTGCCATCACTGGGTCTTATTTTGAGCCAGAAGAATGGCGTCCGAATCCTCACACCGGATTTGATTCTGATACATTCTCGTATCCTCCCATTTATGCCTAAGACTTCCAGGTTGTTTCTTATCTCCAAGGTACCTGACAAATTTTGCATACATTATTCATATTTCCCATGTGTGCTATATGCCTTGTCCATTTCATCCTCCTCTACTAATTTATTCTAATAATATCTGATAAAGAGTACAAATTTTTAAACTCCTTTATTATAGAATTTATCTACCTCATATTCTCAGAAAACTTCAATTTATTTTCCTTGTTTTGTGGTGAGTGACCAAGATTCACACCCGTCTAAAACAGACCTGGACCTTGAGACCTAGTAGCGGATTGACAGCTATTGGTGTTATCACAGAATTTTTTTTTAGTAAAGAAGTTTTTACATTGGGTACACAAGAATTGTAAATTAATATTACATAGCAAAGGTGGTGGTAATAATTTAAGTTATCAATACACAATGTTTTGTGCAAGTTTTCTTGTAAAATGAAATATACTTTATTTATGTTTATAGGTAGATATTCTTTTCTCATCATTGATATAAGTGGATTTGCATTTTAAAATTGCAATATGGGACCATGTGTCATGTTTTTGAAATTAACTTACGTTGACAGTACTGGTTACATGCTACTTCTGGATGGACGGAGTTGTACAGATGTGGATGAATGTAAGGAGAACCCACGCATCTGTACAAATGGCTTGCTTCCAGGTCCTTACAGCACATCTTGCGTAGGTCGGTTCGCATCCCTGT
Source organism: Zootermopsis nevadensis (assembly GCF_977971745.1). Lineage (NCBI taxonomy): Eukaryota > Metazoa > Arthropoda > Insecta > Blattodea > Termopsidae > Zootermopsis > Zootermopsis nevadensis. The sequence goes on from NW_028259158.1 coordinate 600,156, forward strand.
CACTTATTGTTATGATACAGAATTTAAGAACAAATGAATATTTTAGGATACTGCTGATAAAACAGCCCCAAAAACGTACTAACCCGTGGCCTTTACTGTTGGATTATAAACTTACGTCACCTATTTGAATAAAAATTTTCTTGGATATTTTCCATCGTCTAGTAAAATAATAAAATAGAAAATGACGTTTTGGAGATGGGGGCTCTGTCTCTGTCTTCAGGTACCTACTCTGTTGGGCCCAATAGTTAGAGCTAATCTCTATCTCTGGACCCAATAATATGATAACAGTATATAAATTAAGATTGCATCTTTAAAAAATATACAAATTCATGAAGTATGATGATAGAAAATCATGTGTTACCAGATGTGAATGAACGTGAAATGGAAGAAGATGTATGTGAGAATGGAGAATGTGACAACACTCTTGTCTCATTTATGAGTCGCTGTGAAGAAGGTTATTCAGCAAGGCCTGACAGTGGTCCAGGCTGCACAGATGATGATGAGTGTGAGCTCGACTCCTACAACTGTGACATGAATGCCGACCGCATCAACATCCCTGTATGTATCTTGGGTTACATCAGTGCATGTATGGCTGTGTCCATCAGGGCTCTTATTTCTGTCGCTGTCGAGATGGTTTCACTGGTAATGGTGCTAATTGCAGAGATGTTAATGAATGCCTCACTAATAATGGTGGCTGTGATCAGAATGCTCAGTGCATCAACACTGAGGGTTCATTCAAGGTAAAGTATAAATTGTAAGACTTGAGGTTCTCACAGCGGTGAGTGTGAAGATTTCCGTCTTCTGGGTTATTGCGCTGTGTAGTCTGGTCGATGTTAACCAACGTTTCAGAGGTCATACTGCCTCCATCATCAGGGCGATGAGTATGAAGATTTCTGTCTTCTGGGTTGTTGCGCTGTGTAGTCTGGTCGATGTTAACCAACGTTTCAGAGGTCATACTGCCTCCGTCATCAGAGTATGAAGATTTCTGTCTTCTGGGTTGTTGCGCTGTGTAGTCTGGTCGATGTTAACCAACGTTTCAGAGGTCATACTGCCTCCGTCATCAGGGCAATGACGGAGGCAGTATGACCTCTGAAACGTTGGTTAACATCGACCAGACTACACAGCGCAATAACCCAGAAGACGGATATCTTCAAAGTATAAATTATTTATCATCCCTTCTAACTTAAAATTTCAATAAATTCCTATTGTATGTTCTTCACACTGAGGGTTGTAATTTCATCCCCAAATAGAACTGTGTCACTTGATAAACTCGATGCAAGACGTAAGTGTGCTGCAGTCATTGAAGTGGTAGATATAGTTTGACACTCCTTCTGCATGTGGGTTCTAGAATTGTGGCATCATCCACCAGAAACAGTTCCTGAATGTTTTTTTATTTAATTTATTTATTTTTCCCCACTTTTCATTAAAGACATTTGATGTCACCAGCTCTTTAAGCATGTATAAATGTTAATATCTGTGGTATGTTTGTGAGATTTGAGGGTTTCATGGCAGTGACAATGATGGTGATGATTTGGGATCTGGTGCCACGTACACTGGTTGGTAGATGCCAGAATTTCGGAGAAGCATACTGTCTCCATCTTCAGGGCTGAATGGAAATCACAGGAATTACATAGGATGGCAGGAAGGGAAGTCTGATGGAATGAGGTAGAGATCGAGCTGAGCCAGAGGAGGGTAGGAGAGAGAAAGCCAGCTCTTACCAATGTATGTTTGTCTGTTTTAGTGTGTCTGTGATGCTGGTTTTCGAGGCGATGGCTATTCCTGTGTTGATATTGATGGGTGTTCAAGTGAAAATGGGCACTGCTTGAATTATCCAGGTTCATTTCGACGTGAATGTGAGATGGGGTTCATGCATCCAGATGAGAGGAGTGAACAGGCCTGTGTAGGTCAGTTGCTTAATTGCTGGTAATGCATTCACATTGTCACAAAAATATTATTCGTAATAAAAGAGACCTTTTTAGTTTTATTCTAGAATGACACCACTAGAGATAATTATATTATAACTGTTGACTGCAGAAACCCCAGTGTTATACAAATTCAGTCTTCTGTGTATGGAACTCAACCTAATAAATGATTGAATAAACCTACTTTTTTATTAGTTACAAGTTAAATTTTGTCAGTGCTCACAAAAGTTGCTTTTGCTCGTCTTCTCTGGTAGCGCATTTCCGCTGTAACAATCTGTCAGATTCTTCTGTAAATCCTATGTAATGTAATTTCTCTCCTACTTTCCCTTATGGATCCTAGATGTCTTATTTCTGAATAGCCAAGCAAAGTCTTACAATTGTTATAGTTGTCCCATTCTAAAATTTCTCGTAAGTTTGAATGTTATTATTATTATAACATGTGCAGCACACTGCTCATTTCCTATATGCTTTTTATGAAGTGCCATTCAGTGATGAGTCAAGTTTAAATTAAGTATAAGTGGCAGAGTCATTGTTACAATGATTTTCAGCTATTTGTGATTGTTATCTCAAACTTCAGTAAGTGTAAAATATTTTCAGATATAAATGAATGTCAGATGTTCAGCAATTTGTGTGTTTTTGGTCGTTGTGTCAACATCTTTGGAATGTTTCGCTTTGAACGTGATGAAGGTTATGCCCTAGATAGCTCTGGAGGTGAGTTCATAAAGAGACTTGAGTTTCTCAAATGCAGTATCATGCAGAACTCAAATTTGTGGTCTTGTAGTTTGGTAATTCAGGTTTTTCATGTTATTGTACAAACACACACACACACACAAGAGTACCCTAAAAGTTACTAATTTCATCTTATTTATAGGAGAAAATACATTCACGTTTTGATGTAAATGCATTAATAATAATATTTTTAAAAAAATATTAATCTAGTGATACCAGAAAATGTAAATACTTGTAATATTCCTTTAAATTAGATATAATTTTGAGGAGCTACAGCTTGAACAGTTTCAAGTGGTAAAGTAAACTTTTCTGTGTAATGTGTTGGGCAAGGCCGTGGTCTAGGCAACACGGAGTTTTCCTCCGTGGCATCCCAACAATTACTCCACTCACACACAGAAGAAGGCAATGGCAAACCACTTCTGGGTCATGTGCCAAGAACGTATATATGTATGAGCAGGTCCCTGACAACCTGAAGAGGTTGGAAGGATCCTGTTCATGATATATGGACCTGTCGTCAGACAGAACACTACAAATAAAAAAACTACACAACATTACAATTCAGAAGACAGCCATCAAGGTTATATTTTATAGATTGACTTCTAAACCACATAAATTAACACCTGAAGAGTGAAACTGATCCAAAGAGATATATGTAGACCAGATTCCAGCATCATAAAATGACCAAGTAACCAATGAAATCTCAAATTAACTGTCTGTATTTCTGTTTCCCAGATATTGATGAATGTTCTCGTACAAGTGGTATTTGTTCCAATGGTGTTTGTGAAAGTATGATGGGTACATATCAGTGTGTTTGTGATGATGGTTACCAGCAAACTGGACAGAAGTCTCACTGCGAAGGTTAGCGCATATTTTTACGTTATTTAAATTAATGTCTTTGCTCTTGATGAATGTTAAATATTGTTATTATTGTGTTTGAAAAATATGTTTCAGATGTTGATGAATGTAAATCAAGTAACGCAGGCTGCGATGACATCTGTATGAACACACCAGGCAGCTATTCATGTGCATGTAGGTTAGTAGTTGGCTTGCTTGTAAGTACCTACAGTAAATGTAGCAGTTTGTCATAACATTTCTTCTCTCACATGTAATTCATCAAGATTAATCAACTACATGAAGCAAAGCCTGTCTTTAGAAGCTAATAGTCATTCAAATATTCAAAAATTCCCTGCCTTTTATGAAACCTGAAGGCTTATTACAGTGTTCACAAGGTGACATCACTGGGTCTTATTTTGAGCCAGAAGAATGGCGTCCGAATCCTCACACCGGATTTGATTCTGATACATTCTCGTATCCTCCCATTTATGCCTAAGACTTCCAGGTTGTTTCTTATCTCCAAGGTACCTGACAAATTTTGCATACATTATTCATATTTCCCATGTGTGCTATATGCCTTGTCCATTTCATCCTCCTCTACTAATTTATTCTAATAATATCTGATAAAGAGTACAAATTTTGAAACTCCTTTATCATAGAATTTCTCTACCTCCTGATACTTCCTTGTTAGCATCATATTCCCAGAAAACTTCAATTTATTTTCCTTGTTTTGTGGTGAGCGACCAAGATTCACACCCGTCTAAAACAGACCTGGACCTTGAGACCTAGTAGTGGATTGACAGCTATTGGTGTTATCACAGAATTTTTTTTTAGTAAAGAAGTTTTTACATTGGGTACACAAGAATTGTAAATTAATATTACATAGCAAAGGTGGGGCTAATAATTTAAGTTATCAATACACAATGTTTTGTGCAAGTTTTCTTGTAAAATGAAATATACTTTATTTATGTTTATAGGTAGATATTCTTTTCTCATCATTGATATAAGTGGATTTGCATTTTAAAATTGCAATATGGGACCATGTGTCATGTTTTTGAAATTAACTTACGTTGACAGTACTGGTTACATGCTACTTCTGGATGGACGGAGTTGTACAGATGTGGATGAATGTAAGGAGAACCCACGCATCTGTACAAATGGCTTGCTTCCAGGTCCTTACAGCACATCTTGCGTAGGTCGGTTCGCATCCCTGTCACTTATTGTTATGATACAGAATTTAAGAACAAATGAATATTTTAGGATACTGCTGATAAAACAGCCCCAAAAACGTACTAACCCGTGGCCTTTACTGTTGGATTATAAACTTACATCACCTATTTGAATAAAAATTTTCTTGGATATTTTCCATCGTCTAGTAAAATAATAAAATAGAAAATGACGTTTCGGAGATGGGGGCTCTGTCTCTGTCTTCAGGTACCTACTCTGTTGGGCCCAATAGTTAGAGCTAATCTCTATCTCTGGACCCAATAATATGATAACAGTATATAAATTAAGATTGCATCTTTAAAAAATATACAAATTCATGAAGTATGATGATAGAAAATCATGTGTTACCAGATGTGAATGAACGTGAAATGGAAGAAGATGTATGTGAGAATGGAGAATGTGACAACACTCTTGGCTCATTTATGAGTCGCTGTGAAGAAGGTTATTCAGCAAGGCCTGACAGTGGTCCAGGCTGCACAGATGATGATGAGTGTGAGCTCGACTCCTACAACTGTGACATGAATGCCGACCGCATCAACATCCCTGTATGTATCTTGGGTTACATCAGTGCATGTATGGCTGTGTCCATCAGGGCTCTTATTTCTGTCGCTGTCAAGATGGTTTCACTGGTAATGGTGCTAATTGCAGAGATGTTAATGAATGCCTCACTAATAATGGTGGCTGTGATCAGAATGCTCAGTGCATCAACACTGAGGGTTCATTCAAGGTAAAGTATAAATTGTAAGACTTGAGGTTCTCACAGCGGTGAGTATGAAGATTTCCGTCTTCTGGGTTATTGCGCTGTGTAGTCTGGTCGATGTTAACCAACATTTCAGAGGTCATACTGCCTCCATCATCAGGGCGATGAGTATGAAGATTTCTGTCTTCTGGGTTGTTGCGCTGTGTAGTCTGGTCGATGTTAACCAACGTTTCAGAGGTCATACTGCCTCCGTCATCAGAGTATGAAGATTTCTGTCTTCTGGGTTGTTGCGCTGTGTAGTCTGGTCGATGTTAACCAACGTTTCAGAGGTCATACTGCCTCCGTCATCAGGGCGATGACGGAGGCAGTATGACCTCTGAAACGTTGGTTAACATCGACCAGACTACACAGCGCAATAACCCAGAAGACGGATATCTTCAAAGTATAAATTATTTATCATCCCTTCTAACTTAAAATTTCAATAAATTCCTATTGTATGTTCTTCACACTGAGGGTTGTAATTTCATCCCCAAATAGAACTGTGTCACTTGATAAACTCGATGCAAGACGTAAGTGTGCTGCAGTCATTGAAGTGGTAGATATAGTTTGACACTCCTTCTGCATGTGGGTTCTAGAATTGTGGCATCATCCACCAGAAACAGTTCCTGAATGTTTTTTTATTTAATTTATTTATTTTTCCCCACTTTTCATTAAAGACATTTGATGTCACCAGCTCTTTAAGCATGTATAAATGTTAATATCTGTGGTATGTTTGTGAGATTTGAGGGTTTCATGGCAGTGACAATGATGGTGATGATTTGGGATCTGGTGCCACGTACTGAGCCATGCCTCATGGCTCGGAGTGGCTTATCTCCCCTCTCAAAGTTCTTTGGAGTCGGCGGCATCGAGACCCTGATGAGACAGCAGGGCAGAAGGACAGTCTGTGTGTGTCCGCCGGAGAGAGCACGACTCGAGGAGAAAGTCGGAAGGCAAGTCAGGGTTTGTGGGGGTTGAGTTGGGTATCTGGAGTCGGATACCCGGCCGGAGTTTGAGCCCTGAAAGGTGTCTTGTTCCTTTTATCTTATATTTAAATATTTCTTATTAAATAATATACTTCGATTATTCGAAGTAAATTCATTTGGTTTTCTTCTATTACTTTTCACCGCTTTACCCTCCCCAAGCCGTACCACCTCCCGGCCTGGGACGATCGTGGCCTCAGTAACGTAATATGGCAATCACCTCCTCGGGGGGTTCCAAAATGGTAGCAGAGCGTGGTTTCGGAAATTTCGTGGTTTCGGAAATTTGGTGAACGGAAATTTAGTTTGCGGAAGTTTTCTTTTGGATTCCAATGGTTTTGACGGTTTGTAGGTCCTAAGTGTGTTGTGGTGAACGCGCTATTAGGACACCGTGTGGCACAGACAGGTTCTGTTATGGCCTGCCGTCCTTGCCAGTGCTAGCGCTTGTTTGTATTTGAGCTTGCTAGCGGGCAAGTTTGTCAGGTGGGGCGTTGGATGGGCCTTGCTTTAGACCACTGGGTGTTGCGGTTTGGTGGAATTAATTAATTATTTATTTATTTGTTTTTGGTGGGTTTTTTTTTCTCTTCTCTCTCTCATGGCTCCGACAATTGGCTGGGTCTACGACCTCAGTAAGGAGAACCTTACGAAGCTCTGTGAGAGGTACCGAGTGGATGCCACTGGTCCTCTTGCCGAGCTTCGATCCCGCTTCGTCGCGTTCTTGCGAACACAGGAGGAACGGGAGATCTCGGCGATTCGCATGGAGGTAAGGGGAGCTGAATATCCCGTTGATGTTGAATTGACTGAGGTTAAAGCTGGAGGGCTCCCTTCGGTTGGTGGGGAAATGCCCATGGAAGAATCCATTCGTCCTGTCGACGTGGTGGATGGCAGTTCGCCAAAGGCATTGGTGAACTTTCTGATGAAGGCCAATTCACTGTTTAAATTGGGCCTAGTCGGGGAAAAAGAATTCCTTTGGGCTCTCCTTACCAAAACAATAGGGCGTGTAGACTAGCCGGAGAAGACTGCCCGATGGACACACACAGACCCCCTCGTCCCCTTTCCCATGCAAGGGGACAGGTTCTCTATACACATGGCATGGTATATTGTAAGTAATGATAGTGTGACATGTATAGATCTTAGGATGGCCATCATAGTTATAATAGATTTGGTATTTAGTTTAAGTTCAGTTTAAGTTTAGTTTAGTTTGGTATTTAGGTGGAGAGTGTTGTACGAACATGTTATAGGTATAGTGTCTAGTTTAAGTACCGTAGAGTAAGGTATGGACATGTAATAGATATAATATTTAATATTGGGGAGTGTTATGGATACGATGTTTAGATATAGTGCTGTAGAGTATTGAATGAATATGTCATAACTATATGAAAATGCCTTTGGCATTGTTGTGTCGGTCCTCGAGGCGAGATGTTGTAATCAAGGAAAATATAAGCATCCTGTTCATGTGGATTGGCTGACTGGGGATGAACTCATTGGAGTGGAAATGAATCCGCTTGTCCTTGCTGAGAAAATTCCAGCCTCACGTAAAGAGAAGAGGTTTGGTGTAATATGAAGTGACAAAAGGGATGGAGATAAAACCAAGTGCAGTATTCGTAATGTCTTGGAGATGCAAACATTTGAAACCTGTGATGTATGTGTTGATTTGCATCAATGAGGAGTAAAGTTTCAATGTGAAATGTTTGTATAACAGATCTTGTATGTACGAAGTTGGTTATAATGTTAAAAACTTCTCTTTCGATCTGTATAAATGCTATATGAGGGCACTCAGATGTTTGTGAAAAGTTATCACATTGTTTTTGTGAAGTTACATTCTTGTTTCTTGTTTATGCAGAATACCATTCTGTATGTTCCATTGTAACACCAATTGAGGCTTGCGTTCCGGTTGGGTGTTGTACCACAAGCACATTAATTTGTAATTTCTTTTTGGGGTGTTCTCGGTCGTGACTCTCGGCGTCTCTGTGTACATGCACTTTCGGCGCCCTGCTCTCATAAGGAAACTGCCCACTACGAAGCTGAAAGCCAGGGCTAGGGCTCCGACGTGCCGGTAATGACTTGTAGTTTGGAGATCTGGTTTGCTGTATGCCACTTTGACTGTACGCCCGCGCTAAAGCTCGGTATCAATATGGACGCCCGGGGTGCTCAGGTTGGTTAACTAGGGCTGGACCGGGCCAGAGAGGAAACTCAACAGCCAGAAAAGTCCCGTGGAGTTGTGATGGGATCGCGCATGAAGAGTGGGAGCTGCTTTGGGGCAGACCTGAAGTCACCGGCGATCCAAGCTACCGGCACGTTTACTACGACAACCCCGGCCCAGGGAGCAGTTTTAGGGGGGGAGGATGAGCCATGCCTCATGGCTCGGAGTGGCTTATCTCCCCTCTCAAAGTTCTTTGGAGTCGGCGGCATCGAGACCCTGATGAGACAGCAGGGCAGAAGGACAGTCTGTGTGTGTCCGCCGGAGAGAGCACGACTCGAGGAGAAAGTCGGAAGGCAAGTCAGGGTTTGTGGGGGTTGAGTTGGGTATTTGGAGTCGGATACCCGGCCGGAGTTTGAGCCCTGAAAGGTGTCTTGTTCCTTTTATCTTATATTTAAATATTTCTTATTAAATAATATACTTCGATTATTCGAAGTAAATTCATTTGGTTTTCTTCTATTACTTTTCACCGCTTTACCCTCCCCAAGCCGTACCACCTCCCGGCCTGGGACGATCGTGGCCTCAGTAACGTAATATGGCAATCACCTCCTCGGGGGGGTTCAGTACACTGGTCGGTAGATGCCAGAATTTCGGAGAAGCATACTGTCTCCATCTTCAGGGCTGAATGGAAATCACAGGAATTACATAGGATGGCAGGAAGGGAAGTCTGATGGAAAGAGGTAGAGATCGAGCTGAGCCAGAGGAGGGTAGGAGAGAGAAAGCCAGCTCTTACCAATGTATGTTTGTCTGTTTTAGTGTGTCTGTGATGCTGGTTTTCGAGGCGATGGCTATTCCTGTGTTGATATTGATGGGTGTTCAAGTGAAAATGGGCACTGCTTGAATTATCCAGGTTCATTTCGACGTGAATGTGAGATGGGGTTCATGCATCCAGATGAGAGGAGTGAACAGGCCTGTGTAGGTCAGTTGCTTAATTGCTGGTAATGCATTCACATTGTCACAAAAATATTATTCGTAATAAAAGAGACCTTTTTAGTTTTATTCTAGAATGACACCACTAGAGATAATTATATTATAACTGTTGACTGCAGAAACCCCAGTGTTATACAAATTCAGTCTTCTGTGTATGGAACTCAACCTAATAAATGATTGAATAAACCTACTTTTTTATTAGTTACAAGTTAAATTTTGTCAGTGCTCACAAAAGTTGCTTTTGCTCGTCTTCTCTGGTAGCGCATTTCCGCTGTAACAATCTGTCAGATTCTTCTGTAAATCCTATGTAATGTAATTTCTCTCCTACTTTCCCTTATGCATCCTAGATGTCTTATTTCTGAATAGCCAAGCAAAGTCTTACAATTTTTATAGTTGTCCCATTCTAAAATTTCTCGTAAGTTTGAATGTTATTATTATTATAACATGTGCAGCACACTGCTCATTTCCTATATGCTTTTTATGAAGTGCCATTCAGTGATGAGTCAAGTTTAAATTAAGTATAAGTGGCAGAGTCATTGTTACAATGATTTTCAGCTATTTGTGATTGTTATCTCAAACTTCAGTAAGTGTAAAATATTTTCAGATATAAATGAATGTCAGATGTTCAGCAATTTGTGTGTTTTTGGTCGTTGTGTCAACATCTTTGGAATGTTTCGCTGTGAACGTGATGAAGGTTATGCCCTAGATGGCTCTGGAGGTGAGTTCATAAAGAGACTTGAGTTTCTCAAATGCAGTATCATGCAGAACTCAAATTTGTGGTCTTGTAGTTTGGTAATTCAGGTTTTTCATGTTATTGTACAAACACACACACACACACAAGAGTACCCTAAAAGTTACTAATTTCATCTTATTTATAGGAGAAAATACATTCACGTTTTGATGTAAATGCATTAATAATAATATTTTTAAAAAAATATTAATCTAGTGATACCAGAAAATGTAAATACTTGTAATATTCCTTTAAATTAGATATAATTTTGAGGAGCTACAGCTTGAACAGTTTCAAGTGGTAAAGTAAACTTTTCTGTGTAATGTGTTGGGCAAGGCCGTGGTCTAGGCAACACGGAGTTTTCCTCCGTGGCATCCCAACAATTACTTCACTCACACACAGAAGAAGGCAATGGCAAACCACTTCTGATCATCTCTGCCAAGAATGTATATATGTATGAGCAGGTCCCTGACAACCTGAAGAGGTTGGAAGGATCCTGTTCATGATATATGGACCTGTCGTCAGACAGAACACTACAAATAAAAAAACTACACAACGTTACAATTCAGAAGACAGCCATCAAGGTTATATGTTATAGATTGACTTCTAAACCACAGAAATTAACACCTGAAGAGTGAAACTGATCCAAAGAGATATATGTAGACCAGATTCCAGCATCATAAAATGACCAAGTAACCAATGAAATCTCAAATTAACTGTCTGTATTTCTGTTTCCCAGATATTGATGAATGTTCTCGTACAAGTGGTATTTGTTCCAATGGTGTTTTGTGAAAATATGATGGGTACATATCAGTGTGTTTGTGATGATGGTTACCAGCAAACTGGACAGAAGTCTCACTGCGACGGTTAGCGCATATTTTTACGTTATTTAAATTAATGTCTTTGCTCTTGATGAATGTTAAATATTGTTATTATTGTGTTTGAAAAATATGTTTCAGATGTTGATGAATGTAAATCAAGTAACGCAGGCTGCGATGACATCTGTATGAACACACCAGGCAGCTATTCATGTGCATGTAGGTTAGTAGTTGGCTTGCTTGTAAGTACCTACAGTAAATGTAGCAGTTTGTCATAACATTTCTTCTCTCACATGTAATTCATCAAGATTAATCAACTACATGAAGCAAAGCCTGTCTTTAGAAGCTAATAGTCATTCAAATATTCAAAAATTCCCTGCCTTTTATGAAACCTGAAGGCTTATTACAGTGTTCACAAGGTGACATCACTGGGTCTTATTTTGAGCCAGAAGAATGGCGTCCGAATCCTCACACCGGATTTGATTCTGATACATTCTCGTATCCTCCCATTTATGCCTAAGACTTCCAGGTTGTTTCTTATCTCCAAGGTACCTGACAAATTTTGCATACATTATTCATATTTCCCATGTGTGCTATATGCCTTGTCCATTTCATCCTCCTCTACTAATTTATTCTAATAATATCTGATAAAGAGTACAAATTTTGAAACTCCTTTATTATAGAATTTCTCTACCTCATATTCTCAGAAAACTTCAATTTATTTTCCTTGTTTTGTGGTGAGTGACCAAGATTCACACCCGTCTAAAACAGACCTGGACCTTGAGACCTAGTAGTGGATTGACAGCTATTGGTGTTATCACAGAATTTTTTTTTACTAAAGAAGTTTTTACATTGGGTACACAAGAATTGTAAATTAATATTACATACCAAAGGTCGTGGTAATAATTTAAGTTATCAATACACAATGTTTTGTGCAAGTTTTCTTGTAAAATGAAATATACTTTATTTATGTTTATAGGTAGATATTCTTTTTTCGTCATTGATATAAGTGGATTTGCATTTTAAAATTGCAATATGGGACCACGTGTCATGTTTTTGAAATTAACTTACGTTGACAGTACTGGTTACATGCTACTTCTGGATGGACGGAGTCGTACAGATGTGGATGGATGTAAGGAGAACCCACGCATCTGTACAAATGGCTTGCTTCCAGGTCTTTACAGCACATCTTGCATAGGTCGGTTCATATCCCTGTCACTTATTGTTATGATACAGAATTTAAGAACAAATGAATATTTTAGGATACTGCTGATAAAACAGCCCCAAAAACGTACTAACCCGTGGCCTTTACTGTTGGATTATAAACTTACATCACCTTTTTGAATAAAAATTTTCTTGGATATTTTCCATCGTCTAGTAAAATAATAAAATAGAAAATGACGTTTCGGAGATGGGGGCTCTGTCTCTGTCTTCAGGTACCTACTCTGTTGGGCCCAATAGTTAGAGCTAATCTCTATCTCTGGACCCAATAATATGATAACAGTATATAAATTAAGATTGCATCTTTAAAAAATATACAAATTCATGAAGTATGATGATAGAAAATCATGTGTTACCAGATGTGAATGAACGTGAAATGGAAGAAGATGTATGTGAGAATGGAGAATGTGACAACACTCTTGGCTCATTTATGTGCCGCTGTGAAGAAGGTTATTCAGCAAAGCCTGACAGTGGTCCAGGCTGCACAGATGATGATGAGTGTGAGCTCGACTCCTACAACTGTGACATGAATGCCGACCGCATCAACATCCCTGTATGTATCTTGGGTTACATCAGTGCATGTATGGCTGTGTCCATCAGGGCTCTTATTTCTGTCGCTGTCAAGATGGTTTCACTGGTAATGGTGCTAATTGCAGAGATGTTAATGAATGCCTCACTAATAATGGTGGCTGTGATCAGAATGCTCAGTGCATCAACACTGAGGGTTCATTCAAGGTAAAGTATAAATTGTAAGACTTGAGGTTCTCACAGCGGTGAGTATGAAGATTTCCGTCTTCTGGGTTATTGCGCTGTGTAGTCTGGTCGATGTTAACCAACGTTTCAGAGGTCATACTGCCTCCATCATCAGGGCGATGAGTATGAAGATTTCTGTCTTCTGGGTTGTTGCACTGTGTAGTCTGGTCGATGTTAACCAACGTTTCGGAGGTCACACTTCCTCCATAATCAGGGCGATGACGGAGGCAGTATGACATCTGAAACGTTGGTTAACATCGACCAGACTACACAGCCCAACAACCCAGAAGACAGAAATCTTCATATTCTGATGATGGAGGCAGTATGACCTCTGAAACGTTGGTTAACATCGACCAGACTACACAGCGCAAGAACCCAGAAGACAGAAATCTTCATACTCTGATGACGGAGGCAGTATGACCTCTGAAACGTTGGTTAACATCGACCAGACTACACAGCGCAACAACCCAGAAGACAGAAATATTCATATTCTGATGAAGGAGGCAGTATGACCTCTCAAACGTTGGTTAACATCGACCAGACTACACAGCGCAACAACCCAGAAGACGGAAATCTTCATACTCATCGCCCTGATGATGGAGGCAGTATGACCTCTGAAACGTTGGTTAACATCGACCAGACTACACAGCGCAGCAACCCAGAAGACAGAAATCTTCATACTCTGATGACGGAGGCAGTATGACCTCTGAAACGTTGGTTAACATCGACCAGACTACACAGCGCAATAACCCAGAAGACAGAAATCTTCATACTCTGATGACGGAGGCAGTAAGACCTCTGAAACGTTTTTTAACATCGACCAGACTACACAGCGCAATAACCCAGAAGACAGAAATCTTCATACTCTGATGACGGAGGCAGTATGACCTCTGAAACGTTGGTTAACATCGACCAGACTACAAAGCGCAACAACCCAGAAGACGGAAATCTTCATACTCATCGCCCTGATGACGGAGGCAGTATGACCTCTGAAACGTTGGTTAACATCGACCAGACTACACAGCGCAACAACGCAGAAGACGGAAATCTTCATACTCATCGCCCTGATGACGGAGGCAGTATGACCTCTGAAACGTTGGTTAACATCGACCAAACTACACAGCGCAACAACCCAGAAGACAGAAATCTTCATACTCTGATGACGGAGGCAGTATGACCTCTGAAACGTTGGTTAACATCGACCAGACTACACAGCGCAATAACCCAGAAGACGGATATCTTCAAAGTATAAATTATTTATCATCCCTTCTAACTTAAAATTTCAATAAACTCCTATTGTATGTTCTTCACACTGAGGGTTGTAATTTCATCCCCAAATAGAACTGTGTTACTTGATAAACTCAATGCAAGACGTAAGTGTGCTGCAGTCATGGAAGTGGTAGTTATAGTTTGACGCTCCTTCTGCATGTGGGCTCTAGAATTGTGGCATCATCCACCAGAAACAGTTCCTGAATGTTTTTTATTTAATTAATTTATTTTTCCCCACTTTTCATTAAAGACATTTGATGTCACCAGCTCTTTAAGCATGTATAAATGTTAATATCTGTGGTATGTTTGTGAGATTTGAGGGTTTCATGGCAGTGACAATGATGGTGATGATTTGGGATCTGGTGCCACATACACTGGTCGGTAGATGCCAGAATTTCGGAGAAGCATACTGTCTCCATCTTCAGGGCTGAATGGAAATCACAGGAATTACATAGGATGGCAGGAAGGGAAGTCTGATGGAATGGGCCAATCAGGATGGAACGAGGTAGAGATCGAGCTGAGCCAGAGGAGGGTCGGAGAGAGAAAGCCAGCTCTTACCAATGTATGTTTGTCTGTTTTAGTGTGTCTGTGATGCTGGTTTTCGAGGCGATGGCTATTCCTGTGTTGATATTGATGGGTGTTCAAGTGAAAATGGGCACTGCTTGAATTATCCAGGTTCATTTCGACGTGAATGTGAGATGGGGTTCATGCATCCAGATGAGAGGAGTGAACGGGCCTGTGTAGGACAGTTGCTTAATTGCTGGTAATGCATTCACATTGTCACAAAAATATTATTCGTAATAAAAGAGACCTTTTTAGTTTTATTCTAGAATGACACCACTAGAGATAATTATATTATAACTGTTGACTGCAGAAACCCCAGTGTTATACAAATTCAGTCTTCTGTGTATGGAACTCAACCTAATAAATGATTGAATAAACCTACTTTTTTATTAGTTACAAGTTAAATTTTGTCAGTGCTCACAAAAGTTGCTTTTGCTCGTCTTCTCTGGTAGCACATTTCCGCTGTAACAATCTGTCAGATTCTTCTGTAAAACCTATGTAATGTGATTTCTCTCCTACTTTCCCTTATGCATCCTAGATGTCTTATTTCTGAATAGCCAAGCAAAGTCTTACAATTTTTATAGCTGTCCCATTCTAAAATTTCTCGTAAGTTTGAATGTTATTATTATTATAACATGTGCAGCACACTGCTCATTTCCTATATGCTTTTTATGAAGTGTCATTCAGTGATGAGTCAAGTTTAAATTAAGTATAAGTGGCAGAGTCATTGTTACAATGATTTTCAGCTATTTGTGATTGTTATTTCAAACTTCAGTAAATGTAAAATATTTTCAGATATAAATGAATGTCAGATGTTTAGCAATTTGTGTGTTTTTGGTCGTTGTGTCAACATCTTTGGAATGTTTCGCTGTGAATGTGATGAAGGTTATGACCTAGATGCTCTGGAGGTGAGTTCATAAGGAGACTTGAGTTTCTCAAATGCAGAACTCAAATCTGTGGTCTTGTAGTTTGGTAATTCAGGTTTTTCATGTTATTATACAAACACACACACACAAGAGTACCCTAAAAGTTACTAATTTCATCTTATTTATAGGAGAAAATACATTCACGTTTTGATGTAAATGCATTAATAACATTTTTAAAAATATTAATCTAGTGATACCAGAAAATGTAAATACTTGTAATATTCCTTTAAATTAGATATAATTTTGAGGAGCTACAGCTTGAACAGTTTCAAGTGGTAAAGTAAACTTTTCTGTGTAATGTGTTGGGCAAGGCCGTGGTCTAGGCAACACGGAGTTTTCCTCCGTGGCATCCCAACAATTACTCCATTCACACACAGAAGAAGGCAATGGCAAACCACTTCTGGATCATCTGCCAAGAACGTATATGAACAGGTCCCAGTCCGAGAAAAGGATGGAAGGATCCTGTTCATATGGACCTGTCGTCAGACAGAACACTAAGTAATAATAAGATGAGGTGGTCTAGCGGTTAGAACGCTGGCCTTGTAATCCTGGAGGGTCTCGGGTGCTCGAATTTATAACTTGTGTTGGGCAAGGCCGTGGTCTAGGCAACACGGAGTTTTCCTCCGTGGCATCCCAACAATTTCTCCATTCACACACAGAAGAAAGCAATGGCAAACCACTTCTGGATCATCTGCCAAGAACGTATATGAACAGGTCCCAGTCCGAGAAAAGGATGGAAGGATCCTGTTCATATGGACCTGTCGTCAGACAGAACACTAAATAATAATAAGATGAGGTGGTCTAGCGGTTAGAACGCTGGCCTTGTAATCCTGGGGTCTCGGGTTCGAATTTATAACTTGTGTTGGGCAAGGCCGTGGTCTAGGCAACACGGAGTTTTCCTCCGTGGCATCCCAACAATTACTCCATTCACACACAGAAGAAGGCAATGGCAAACCACTTCTGGATCATCTGCCAAGAACGTATATGAACAGGTCCCAGTCCGAGAAAAGGATGGAAGGATCCTGTTCATATGGACCTGTCGTCAGACAGAACACTAAGTAATAATAAGATGAGGTGGTCTAGCGGTTAGAACGCTGGCCTTGTAATCCTGGAGGGTCTCGGGTGCTCGAATTTATAACTTGTGTTGGGCAAGGCCGTGGTCTAGGCAACACGGAGTTTTCCTCCGTGGCATCCCAACAATTTCTCCATTCACACACAGAAGAAAGCAATGGCAAACCACTTCTGGATCATCTGCCAAGAACGTATATGAACAGGTCCCAGTCCGAGAAAAGGATGGAAGGATGCTTTTCATATGGACCTGTCGTCACACAGAACACTAATAATAAAATAATAATGTGGGTTCTTAATAATGAACATTGTTTTATTGAAACACATGCATTTAATTTGGGTAAAGTAATGCCTGGACTGGCTTGAATCTTTTTTCTTGTCTCCTCAGTTTTTGTCTTTTAGGTTCATACTCTCTTTTGTCATCTTTAAAAAAATGTTGGCATTTTTGCTCGTATAGTTTTGATCTGTGTGTGTGTGCGTTATCTTAATGCTTCTATTAGCATTTCAGATGACAACAAGATCTGATACAATTTGTTAACAACGAAATTTTGCACAGATATTAATGAGTTTGAAAGTCCTCAAGCCTGTCTTTATGGAACGTGTATCAATACCCAGGGAAAATTTATTTGCCAGTGTCCTTCCAATTATGAATTGATACCAGCCGGAGTTCGCCACGGTGGTCTAGCGGTCAGAACACTAGCCTTGTAAGCCTGGGGTCCCGGGTTCAATTCCCGGTGGTGCTCAAATTTATAACTTGTGTTGGGCAAGGCCGTGGTCTACGCAACACGGAGTTTTCCTCCGTGGCATCCCAACAATTACTCCATTCACACACAGAAGAAGGCAATGGCAAACCACTTCTGGATCATCTGCCAAGAACGTATATGAACAGTGCCCAGTCCGAGAAAAGGATGGAAGGATCCTGTTCATATGGATCTGTCCTCAGACAGAACACTACAAATAAAAGTATGGTAATAGGGGAATTATACTTGGGGACTGCTGGCCAGACTTTAACCCCAGGGTGAATGGTTTAGCAGTGTGCTAGCATGATGCATGGCCAGTTAGATCATGTGTAAGCAGCGACACATGTATGATAAAGTGTAATGTAAATTTTTATTTTATATATACCTCTTCCTACTACGAGGGTCGCTCATTAAGTAATGCCCCACATTTTTTTCCTCAGAACATATTTATTCAAGATGGCTCAAATTTAGTGACAATATAAATCAATGTTTCCTTTACACATACTATTTTTCCACATAGTCCCCATCAACTTGTACGGTTTTACGCCAGCGTGGAACAAGTGCATGCATGCCTTGCCGGTACCAGCTCTTGTCCTGTGCACGTAGCCATGTCCTCACTGCTTGAATCACGCTCTCGTCATCTTCAAATCTTGTTCCGCGGATAGCATCTTTAAGTGGCCCAAAGAGATGGAAGTCGGAGGGTGCCAGATCTGGACTGTAGGGTGGATGGGGTAGCACCGTCCAACCCAATTTGGTGATTTCTTCCCGGGTTCTCAGACTTGTGTGAGGGCGTGCATTGTCGTGCAGGAGCAAAATTTCTGCTGGATGCTTGTGAGGCCGAACTCGTCGAAAACGCTTCTTGAGGGTTTTCAGGGTCCTGATGTACGCGTCTGAATTGATGGTCGCACCTCTTGGCATCACATCCACAAGAATGACCCCATCACTGTCCCAAAAGACAGTCATCATGACTTTTCCGGCGGAGGGAGTTGTCTTGAATTTCTTCTTTCTCGGTGATTGAGGATGATGCCACTCCATTGACTGCCTTTTTGTCTCTGGCTCAAAGTGGTGTATCCAGGTTTCGTCACCTGTAATGATCCGGGACAGAAAGACCTCTCCCTCAGCATCAAAACGCTCCAACAATTCAGAAGAAATCGTTTTCCTTTGAATCCTGTGGTCTGCTGTGAGACTTCGTGGAACCCATCTTGCGCACACCTTCGAATATGCGAGAGCCTGGATAATTGCAATCACACTTCCATTGCTGACTGAAAGCTGTTGGGCCAATTGTCGAGTTGTGATGCGCCGATCCTCAGGAATAATGGCATCCGCGCGGTTCAACATGTCTGGAGTGGTGGCTGTGGCAGGACGCCCAGAGCGCGGCAGATCACGGAGCTCGGTTTCTTCACTTCCTGAAGCTTTAACTCTCTTAGCCCAGCGACCAACGGTGCTCCTATCGACTGCACAGCTTCCATACACAGCACACAAACGTTTATGAATGTTCACCACCGTTTCTTTTTCAGCAACAAGGAATTCAATTACAGCTCGTTGCTTGTAACGAGAGTCGTTCACAGACGCCATTTTAACAGTTCACTACAGCTCCGCTATCGGTTGGAATCATTTGAAACTCCGTACACGAACGCGGGAAACATCAAATCTCAAGCATGTAAAAGTACACTTTTCTATCTTCATTATTGGCTGAGAAAAAAAATGTGGGGCATTACTTAATGAGCGACCCTCGTACATTACCAGATGGAAATAGCCTTCACGGCTCTGGAAAGTCTCTGCTTCCTACTGGGCCAGCCTTACAGTCACTGCTGTGAAAAAAGGAAACATCCACCTGCCAGGAACAGTATCTTGACGCACTTAATGACTGAGATGAGTCCAAGTTTCTCTGCAGTATCTCAAACATGAAAGACAAAAATGTGAAGCTTATAAATTGCAACTACAATTTCAGATTATAGTAATGTAATTTGGGAACTGAAAAAAGATAAGAGCATGCAGTTCTATTAGTTATTTATTTTCACTGTTAAAGATCTCAGCTGTCATCCTATTGAAACACTAGGTGTCTAATACGAATACAAATTTAGAAAGCTCTTTAACATACACCAAAAATCATTCTAACCACGATAAGATCATTTTTAAAGGACTGACAGATTAGTTTAAAAGATATTCTTCTTTTTTAAACATACTTATATTAATTGTATAAAGGTGCTCACGTATTTAGTTCAGGGAAAATGTACTGATGAGCACTGGAAGTCTGCAGAGGAACCCAGCAAAGACGAAACAGGGAAAACATGATCATCAACATCTTGATATCCTCCCGATCAAGAACATTACAATATATTTTTTTAAATATATTTCACATAACTTACTGTCGCTGTCACAGTGGCCGCTTGGTCACTGGGACCGTGGGTTCGAATCCCACTCAAGCCATGGATGGTTTTCTGTGTTGTGCTGTCCTGTGTACAGGTAGAGGCCTTGCGATGGGACGATCCCTCGTCCAAGGAGTCCTACCGATCAAGCCAACGAAAATTTGGGACCCGCAGTGCTCAGGCACTTGAAGAACGGGTCGTATAAAAGAATAACTTACTGTCAGCTGACTAATTCATTGGAGCACACTCTTCTTGAGAAGCTAACATTACACTCAACTACATAAATAATATTAGTGATTTCAAATATTTATGTAACCAAAACTAAAGAGCATGCAGAAATGCAACTTTCGCCACTGGAAGGAGATGTACTGTACGCACTAGGGCACGTGTTGCGATACAAGTTGAGCGACTTGTATCAGGGGACTTGAGACACCGATACATCCGTCAACATTGTACAGAGTGATTCAAAAAGGACTTTACAACTTTGAAAGTGTATAGAAATTTATTCAGAAGGCTTACAGAATCGGTTGAGGTGTCATTTTGTAGCAAAACAAATCAAGTTTTACCTCAAATAGTCATTTTGTTTCGATGTGATTGCCATTGGTGATACTGCAGACGTCCCACCTGAAATAAATTTCTTGCCAAACACGATCCAGCATATCCGGTGTCACTTCTGCAACTGAGGCGGTGATTCGGGCTTTGAGCTCAGTGAGATTGGCAGGTAAGGGTGGAACATACACACGATCTTTAATGAAACCCCATAAGAAAAAATCGAGAGGTTTCAAATCTGGAGAACGAGGTGGCCATGCTATCGGCCCTGTTCGACCAATCCATTTTGCAACTTCACCAGAATGACAACAACTGATTTCGAGGTGCTGTTGCAAATGGTTGGGAGTTCAATTGCGAATTTCGAGATTCAGTGAAACCAGAGACAAGATTAGTCATAACCTTGAGATATTTCGCTTCTGGGGATCCCTATACATCTTTGATGTACACATTTAAAGTCTCGAAGCAACTCATGAGTGAAGTAATGCCAGAATTGTGCCGATGTTTGAATGAAGCACTCTCTGAATGTTGTTCATTTTCGCTTCGATGATGTTTCGTGGTGTGCTATTGCCTACACAATGGATAATGGCAATTTGGAAAATTTTAACTTTTCAATGTTCTGTTACCAAGTTCCATGACCAAATTTCATGGCCAAGTGGTTAGCACTCCTGATTCATATTCAGGAAGTCATGGGCTCAAATCTCAGCCTGGAAACCAGCTATATCCTGACTGAAGCCTTTTGTGGTTTCCATTTCATCATTCATTTAAACTTCTTATAATTTGTTGATATATAGTATGAGATACTGACAGTATCATTAAATAAACCATTATTAAATAAATTCCATGTTTCCTGCACTAGTGCTGATTTTCAACAGTTGCTCCACGTTTACTAGCTCAGGACACTAAAACTGACATCTGAATCTATTTCTTCAAGAATTCGAAAATATCTTCGGTTAGAAAAATTATGCATGTCATGCTATAAGCAACAGGTTAATATAAACCTAAGACATACACAAATATTTTTTCTGTAATACACTATGTCCAGAATATAATTAATGTAATTAAAATTATCTGAGAAGGATGAGAGGACCTTATGCATAAATTTACAAAAATGTTGTGCAAATATAATCAACATAATAAGACTGCAAAGCCATAATCAAGTCTACACAAGTTCAGCAAGTGGTAATCACTTGGACAAGTTTTAGTACACACACACACACATCACTGCACAGAGGATAATAGGAGCTGTCACAAAGTATAATATCGCTTTTATAATACTACAGTGTTTGAATCTATATCTGTACACAAATACCTATCAAGAGACTCTTAAAATAAATGCATGCATACCTTTCAATGTTTCAATTTTCTCTAGTAAGTCTCTCACTTCACATTTCAGATTCTCAATTTCCTGCTGATTCTGCAAATTGCTAAGCTTCTCTTCGACTATGTTAGAACCAGAAGATGCACCAGGAGACATCATTGCTTGGCCTGGAATATACTGTGGCTTCAGTGTTTCCACAAATCCTGTCTGAAAATAAAAAATATATATATATATATATATATACTTCCCTTTACAGAACCTCAAATACGATATCACAATTTTCCTTACAAATATTGTGACAAAGTATGAATTTCACTGTCTAATGTTATTTTTGCTTCACCATGGGACTGTTTCCTTTAGATAAAGGCCACTGTCCAAGCTATTTCACAAGCCACTTGAGTTCCCATTTTCAAGTAAAAGAAAGATTACATAGTAAGATCAGTAAAAAGAATTAGATTTATCTAATTGGTTCAACAAAGAACGAACCAATGTTAAGCTACAAGCTTCTTCTACTGGCCATCATCCTTGTTATTTTCTGCTGTGTAATGGACCACAAACCTCAAATGGAACCTTTCATCATTGCAGAGGCACGAAGTTGCTATGAAGATTGATAATCATAATTAGAGACATTATAACCACAATACACAGCCTAATACCTTACACAAATTTTAACATTCCAAACAAACATGGCAAAGCAACTTAACTCCACTGTCATGTGTGAACTAGTGAGAAAGGGAGAGGAAATGAAGGTCAATGGGTTATATGCATGTATGAAACAAAACAAGACTTGTTCATCTCCAGATACTTTAAGTCTGCAGATGGCAAAGGACTGCTCAAAACACCAAGTAGTTTGGCTAAATGTTCATGTTGTCCACTTGTGTTTGGGAGGCATTCTGGTTCAAGTATCACTTATGGCACTCTCAGGTTTTCCATAGTTTCCCTCAGTCCAGTAAGTAAAATTCTGGAACAGTACTTTTCAATAGTCAATAATCACTTTACCATTCTTTCCAGTTTATTGCTCGTATTCATTCTGCCATCTCTGCTTAACATCATTAAACAGTGTAAGAACCAACCAGTTTCTAACAAAGCTTTAGAGTAATATTAGCCAAACAATTTTTTCTGATGCATATCAACATGATGTTTTCTATCCAGTATATTTCAAAGTGTGATATAAAACATATCTGTGTAAAGGCAAAGTTGCCTCTGTTCCAATCCACCACATGTGAAGATGTAGTGGATATGGAAGTAAAGATCTACAGACTAGACCTCAGCACTACGTGGAACGAGTGGTCAGCTGTATGTTTTGACTGTTTTATACCAGAGAAAAGAGCCCCAGGTATCAAGAGACTGGAGACTGGGTGGAATGTTGTGGCAAAGAGAAGAATCCCTGCCCCTACAAGGAACTGAACCCCCAGTTTCCATTCAGCAGCCATCAGCACCATATAAAGGAACATTTATAACAACATCAAATTAAATGCAAGCTACCATGTCGTAACAAGTCATGATCAACTTGAAAAAAGAAACAAAATGAAAACAAAATACTAATGTATCAATTAGTGTAAATCACATGAAGCTGCATACCATACGGCTAATGTATTCATGTCAAAAACTTCTCAAACTTCTCAATTAGCAGTGAGTGGCATTAACGATGGAGCCATAAATGAAGGCAAATTCACTTCTGCTCATGCTCAATAACAAGTCTCTGTGGTATACAGATTGATCAAAGGACACTGCATTACAAGCAGAGAAGAAAGTAACACTTACACACAGTACAGTCAAGATCATATAAGAAGTGCATTATCTTTCTGCAGTCCCACATTAAAACTTGCAACAAAGTGTTGTTAATTTTGATGGAAACTCTTGCTAAGTCTTCATCATTGCTGTAGGACAATATCCTGCCCCATTTTAACCCTCTCATAGCTTAAATACTCACCTTATTGATCCAAAAACATATGCGATTTTTTCCTGTATCTTAGAGACGTGGTGGAATCTGTAATGAACCCTCTGATGTTTCAGTAAATGTTCCAAGCAAGATGGTGTACCACTGACACTCTAGGCTGGCATTCATTTGGAACTTAGCTGAGTTACAAGCTGACCTGATTGAGGATTTTCAAGGTTTTCCTCAGTCCCTAAAGGCAAATGCCTGGAGAAAATCTCGAAACAAGCCACAACTATTTCCTTCCAAGTTCTTACCTATTCACTACTCATGGCCATTTTCACATCTCATCTGATGCTGCATAACATATGCATTTGAAACAGCATTGTTAAAGAAGGTAATAACCAACACTCATTTCAAGTCTGCAAATTACAGCTGGAATGTCAAAATGGAAAATCTTTTAAAGAAGGAACCTGAAGGAACAATTTATGTAACTTAATAGGATGGCGTGGTCTATAATGTGTGAAACAAGAACATACAGCACATACGCAGAGAAAAGAAAAATACTTTCTGTGCATTCAAGTTGATGAATGTAGATTGGAGCACTCAGTTCATATTCTGAATACACAGCGTTTGTTACAGTAAACAAGGAACGAAGAAGAAACATATCACCAAGAAAGAAATCAAGCAAAAGAAAGACAGAAACAATTTTAATTCACGAAAACTAACAGAGAGAAAAAGCGCAATTACTTGTTCCTCCCCAAAGCTAGCTTCGGCCAACATTCGTAATCTTTTCGAAGCCTGCTTTAGGGCTACATGAACCTGCTTAGAGGATGTAGAGAATTTCTGAAACATAAAATAGCATCTGCAACAGTTTGGAAAAGATGATGAAGATCACGTATGTTATGATACTGAATGCTACAACAGAAGACACACCACATCTATACAAACTGACAACACCAGTACTAAGTTCCATACAGACAAAATACCACAATACACAACACATAAAAACACAGTAGTTAAGGTTTTGGATGACCAAATTTCATACCACAGACCAATGTACAAATAAGAAATTATGGGAAGAACTTACAATGCCTACTTTCTAATGCCTCGATATATACGGTGAGGTCAATAAGAGACAAAAATTAATAATTATAAAATATAGCAAACTAAAGATAAATTGCACATCATTCTCAGTTAGCAAATTAAAACACTCATTTTTGTCACATCTGTGCTTACATCTCTGAAGTGGTCTCTTCCTTTCAGATTTTCCAATTAGAATTTTGTACCCAAAGCATACTACATGTTCAACACATCTCACACTCCTTGATTTCATTGCCCTTTGCTTCATAACACCCATAAATTCTAGAAGTAAAATTCCAATCATCTATCTATTATCCATAGTGTTAACATTTACAGAATAGACATTGACACCTTCCATTTCACAAGAACCCAGAACGGGCGGTCACACCATGTAACAAGCTCTCGCAAACTAAATAAAACCATATCAACATCATAATAGTTACTGTAATTTTCCAAACAAAAAAATCTTTAACAGCCCCAGTTTGCATGACTTTTCAAACACCACGTAAGAAGCAAACATGTGGAATGGAAATTCACGATGACCGCATAAAAAACTTGTCACATTGAAACACGTCTGGTCTACGAGCTACTACAGACAGACAAGCCACTATTCTTACAGTGCCTGAAGCCAACAGATGCGGGACTGGAACCACTGCGTACCCTTTGGATCGATGTGCAGACCGTCAATCAACTCCAACTGAAGTGTCCGTTGTCCGTCGAGGTTCGTCTCAGCTTCTACAGTCATAATGCTATCTGGAGGTCAGGGTTCAGTGACTTCCTTGCAAATAGCGTAACTGTCGATCCGCTGTCCCACTTGTTCACTCAGAAAAATTACGGCTTGCTGCCTACAGAGTGGGAGACTGTAGGAATCATTTGGTACAAACCAATATGAGCTCATCTGCGTTTCTTCTTCAGCATCACGTACATATTAGTCGGGCTGATGGACTGGTTCAGCATGTCCGTGAGATCTTGTGACAGACTACGCATCTAAGATAACGAAAAGTTTGACATGTTTAGAATGTTTCATACCATACAAACAAAAAATTATGTTCACAACTGGCATTCAATATTTACGTGTAAGGACTGAAGTCAATCATACGAGGTGCGATCGGAAAGTTTACACACTGCGCCTATAAAAACCTGTACACTTATCTCAGGTATTAAATTCATCCATCACCCTCGAAGTAGTTCCCCTGGGAGTGAACACAACGATCCCAGCGCCGCTGCCAAGCCTGGAAGCATCCCTGGAAATCTTTCTTTGTCAGCCTGTCAAGCACCATCTGCGATTCTGCCTGAATCTCTTCTATCGTCTCAAATCTCCTTCCCTTTAGCTGAATTTTCATCTTTGGGAAGAGGAAGAAGTCACACGGAGCTAAATCCGGCGAATAAGGAGGGTGCGGGATGACGGCCATGGTGTTTGAGGCCAAAAACTACCGAACTTTGAGGGCGGTGTGTGCTGGCGCGTTGTCATGATGCAGCAGCCAGTTGTGGTTGCGCCACTTTGCCGGCCGCTTCCATCTCACATCTTCACGCAACTTCCTCAGGACCCCACAGTAAAATTCAGCATTGACCGTCTGACCTGCAGAAAGAAACTCCCTATGGACCATCCCCTCCAGGTCGAAAAAACAGATCAGCATTGACTTCACATTGCTCTTGACCTGTCTTGCCTTCTTCGGTCGTAGTGACGATGGGCTCTTCCATTGTGAAGATTGCTGCTTCGTTTCCGGATCGTACCCGTAAACCCAGCTTTCATCACCTGTGATAACCTTAGAAAGGAAGTTGGGGTCGGTTCTTGCAAGATCTTTGAGCTCCTGACAAACGAGAAGTCGATTCTGCTTCTGGTCCTCAGACAGGATGCGTCGCATGTGGAGTTCTTCCTTTAGAATCAGCTGATAGGTCCCATAGCCTATCCCAACAATATCGCACAAGTCGTTGATGGTACGACGTCGATCTTCGTGAATGGCCTACCGAATCTTCGTAACATTTTCGGGCGTTGTGCTCGAAGATGGTCGTCCAGAACGCTCGTCATCATCGACAGAGGTTCGGCCATTTTTAAAACGTGAATGCCACACAAACGTTTGTGCACGACCCATTGCGGACTCCCCAAATGCTTGCTTTAGCATTTCAGATTTCCGTAGCCGTTTTGGCGAGTCTTTGGCAAAATTTGATGCACACTCTTTGTTCATGAAAATCCGCCATTCCGAAATCGCAGGAGGGTCGGTTTAATGAACTACCAAAACGCCCGTAACTAAGAAACAAATGCTAATTCGATGATGCCAGCTGCCACACTGATTCACTATGAATATAGGCCGCACCCCCTAGCGGCAGAAGCTCGTACTACATCCGGTTCGCCCTCTATTGACACAGTTCTGAAACTTTCCGATCGCACCTCGTAGAAGATCAAAGAATTATTGATGGTCGAAAATATATCTCAGTTGTAAGTCTCAAGCACAAAGTGCCTCAGGTAACCTGCTCTTGAACAAACAACCGAATCAATAAACTCACACACCCTCTATGCCATTATACATAGCGAGAAACATTTAGAGCACAGAAGGATATACAGCAAGAACACACAAAACACCTGCAATCAGTGTTCCTCTCTCAGAGTGAGAGACCATGTTTCGCACCCATATAAAACAACAGACAAAATTATTTTGTATATTTTGATCTTCAGGTTCTTAGAAACCAGACGGGAAGACAAAATATTATGAATTGAGAAGTAGCAAGCTGGAACTTTGAATAAGAAAGAAAAAGATAATTATAAACGGTGAGTTGAGATATATGCATGAGGAAATTGCCCTTTAGTGTTTTAAACCGCTTAAAAATAGCAGCTGCTCTTCAAATCAAGACAGAAACAGATAATTTCCTTCATGAGAAATAAAAGTGATAAGACAAAATTGAAATGGCTGGTAAAATTTTCAAGATTGATCCTTCAATGCTATTTGATATACACAGCATGCCTGGCGTTTGATCACGTGTCACTGTCGCACGCCCAGCGTAACTGAAATTTCCAACTAGTCTCGTAATATCAATTTTTTCAAATAACAAGTGAAAGGGGAAACTATAAGCTTTCACGTTATATTTAACTGGTCACACTTTACCAGATGACCGTCTTCTAGTTTGTTGAACCGTACAGTCTACTAGAAAATGATTTTTCAGAGGAGCTTACAGCCCCGATCATCACGGTGATGAGTGAGGTGAGCGGTCAGGTTTATTGCCGAGGACTGTGACTCCAGTATAATCTGGATTAGAGACGATGCCCCAGAAGAGCCATGACAAGTTAGAAATGAAAACTGTCTGCTCGTATCAGGAGTCAAACCCCAGATGTCCAATAAATCCTGCACTGATTAAGGTATCGTGGCTCTGAAAGGAGAAATACCGAATAAAGTTCAGATGAATGCTGTTTCCACTTTGCTTCTGATCCAACTCCACGCACGACACAGGCGGTATGACAATCCTGTAAACTTCACGCTTTCATTAAATGTTGCAAATCTAACATATTATCCCCAGGAAAATAATCTTGGGTACTCAACAGATAGGAGGCTGGGTGGATCCCAGAGTTGACATAGATCCAGATGCTGGAAGAAAAATCCTTTGTCCTTGCTGGTGATCAAACTCCAGTCATCCAGTCCTTAATCAGAAACTTTAGCGAGAGACCCACATTTAATACACAAAAATAGTGGCTTAAGCATAAACAAAGGGCGATCGTAGAATTGATCTTACCACAGCAGACTGCAAAGACATGTGTTTAAGTGAAATGGCTCAAATAAGGACTAAAAGAATGATATTTTAAACATAGGAACATAGTTCAAAACAGCTTTTTTAAAATCACTTTGTTAGTATTTTCTCCTTAAATGCTTTTACAGTACCTACTCTAAGGAGATACCTTAAATTACAATTTATCTTTGATTCAGGTAAATTCAGAATTTTAGATCTACAATATTCCAAATAAATGTTCTTGAGATTTATTACCTGAAAAATACTCTCAAAGTTTCTGTATGCTTCAACCATCTTCTTGTGTCATTTCATCTGCACAGCTATTCTTCTCTGCGAGTGTCCAGGTTCCTCCGTCGACCGCTAAAAGATGAGCAAGACATTACACCTCTTACTATGACATGAACAAAGGATTATATAAGTGACACTTTCAACTTCATGGAACAAAGTGCATGAACAAACATAGTGGTGTAATACATTTATTTTGTTTTGAGAAAATTCAAAGAAATAAAGATAAATTAATGTCTTAGAAAAACTGAATGATCTAAATAATTTAGACATGCTCAGATGTCCAAATTTTGCCACAAAATGAAGAGTAGCTAACACAAATGTGACACCAAATAGAGTACAAGGTCTGATTTATCTCTCCCCAATGTATAACTGGTTTTATTCACACAAGTAAATTCCCTTAGCGCAACTGGAATCCAAAAATTACTGTTAGCACTATGACACACTTTAATGAAGGTCAGTCATAAGGTCTAAACCTTAAGCAAAGCCAACATCTTCCATACTATATACTTCATAACCCTTTTGTTCTCACCTTACAGTACAGGTTATGGAACTTGATCTTCGAAGTCCAGAATGGGATTTCATCCCACACACATGCTTCTCAGTGGTTATACTCAGTAAATTTTAAGAAACCTGCATCGTAATTTGCATTTCTACCCACCTTCCACATTCAGTTCATTCATTAACGACAAAATACACGACCATGAACACACACAACATTATAACTTACAGTGTCGAAGTTTTCTGTAGCATTCTCTAATGTATAGTAAGGATGAGGAATCAACTTATTGCAAAGGATATATTTCCCAATTTCTGTTACAATTTTAGAGCATGAAGTTGGGGTAAGTGTTTCGTCTGTATTACAGTGTATGAAAACAGGCTTCGCCAATCGACTCCGATTTGCAATGTTGTAAGATAACCTTTCACTTTTTAATTTTCCTTCCATTCTGAAAATATATAGTTAGCCCTTCAATTCAACTTTATCAGGCCAATGCAATGATAGTATCCAACCACACACACACACACACACACTGTATTCTTTTTTACAAACAGAAGTTATTTTTTTCAATTTTAATTTAAAACAGATCACGAGGAAACAAATACAACCAAAAATAATTTCCGACCAAAGACGTCATACTTACCGTCCTGCCATCTATTGTTGATACAACACAACAGCGGCGGGTTCTTGACACTCGTACTCAGTCGATAAGAATGTTTACTGTTGAGTCTACTTCTGCACGCTCAATTATTTTTACATATGATAACGGTGTGAAGTTTGTCGCTGAACTGATACAATCTGGTGGAATACACAGCATGTAAAAAGCTCCGTTAACGCAATTCTGAAAATACAGACAGGGAGATGATGGAGGCAGCAAGCACCTCTGAAACGTCGGCAAACTTCTAACATACTTTAAGACACGATGCCCCAAAAGACAGAAATCTTCACATAAGCCGCATTGAGAACTTGAATTCGAAAAGTACAATTTCTAAACACGAAATTTATCTTTGTTATAAGATATTCCTGCGGGTGGCCACACACGCTCCGGTGTGCCGGAAGGTTGGCCTTCACAGACGAAACCCACAAGAGGTTTTGAAGTTTTACACTTCACTTTATCGTTTCGTGACGTCATTACTGTTGTGTTCTACTTCATGTCGTGTTAACTCGGTCGGGAGAGCGCAGAAACCTTCACACAAATTGGTAACAGCTTGCATGGTAGGTTCAAATGTTTGTTATACAAACGTTTGAGTTCCTTTAAAATTTCTTTACGAATTTCTTACAGGTTAGTAACAATAATACTAGCGGTCGAGACTTCAAACTCATTGACTTAACTATCGAATATCGAATCTTCTGGATTAGGGAATTTCCAGATCGATTTATGCTCCCAAAACCAATCCGTTATCTATTGTTTGACGTTTAACATTTATTTCCTTAACAAACCCAGTTAATATCCTAATGCTAGCACGTATGGATCATGTCCATGACCTGATTAATAAGTGAGGCAACCAATAACTTAGATCTTTATGGCTTATGTATCTGTTTGTGAAAGGCTTGAATAAGAATGTTGTTATTCGCTGATTATAACTTGAAGCCGCAACCGAATAAATTAGAAAATATTAAAAGGAAATTTACCAGTTTGCGCAATTACCGGTTTTCTTCAGTTTAAAATCACACGTACATTTGAATTGATTTTAACTACTTTAAATTTCAGAGCACTTTATTCCTTATTATTTGTTATTAATGTATTTAAGGGCAAAATAAATTGTAATTCCATCATGGACGCTGTTGGTATTCGTGTGACGTCAGGATAAATAAGAAAATTTTCTACTTTTAGTGTGTGCAGTGCTCTTAGACATAGTTCTTCAGCCAGGTGTGTCATTGCTGGAAATGACGTATGTAAATCTTTGGACGTGTTTAGCATAAACTTTGTTTCTTTTGAGGACACTTTCTCAGATCTAGAGAGTGGTCTTGCTTGGTTATTTGTTTTAATTCGATTATCGCTTCTATGTTCTTTCCTTGTATTGTTTTAGTATTTCTTAGTGTTTTACATGTATATTAGTGTTTACATTGGTAGTTTATTTGTTTTTGTATTTAATTTGTATTTTTTGTCAGATTTATCAACACATTTTAATATTTTAGGTCTCTTAATTAAATACTTGTGCAATGAAAACGGATAGAACAGGAAGCGAAAGGAATTTTTGAGTAGGCCCTGGCTTCCGCAATAAGAGATGTAATAGCTAATGGAGGAGGTAAGCCATGCCTTTTCTTGCCATAAATAAGGCAGTCATTAATTTTAGTGTCTGTCCATGTATTATTTACTTTGTTCCAGCTCCTTCAGTCCTTGAGAATCTAACAGTGCGCCCAACGAGGGAAAAAATTTCCATGCATTTTATTGGAACACGACGTTTCGTTACCGTGTTCGCGACATCCCGCCATAGACCCTGTCCTGAGCCACGTGAATTTAGTCAACGTCCTCACACGCTTTATGATGCTGTTTAATGTTATCCTTGCATCTACTCCTTCGTCTTCCGAGTGTCCTCTTTCAACTTTGCTTGTCTTTAAACAGACGATGAAGCTCATAATAAGTGAATGATCGAATGAGCCCTCTTGCGTCTGTCCGTGCCTCGGAGGGTGTGCCGACATAGAATGGACAGGGTATAATCTCATTCTCTTATTTATTCGGCGCATTTCGGCTGACGAGGTGGACGTTTGTCGGTCGTTTCTGCGAGAAGGTGAGGGGAATTGTAAACCAGAACGTCGCGTCGATCAGCAGTCGAAAGGCCGGATGAGCTTCTGAGGGTACGAACCTCGGCCTGGTGCCACGCCCCCAATTAACACGCGTCACAATTTATTAAGTTGGCTCGACTCACGTCTTCAGGCGATTGGCTGGCGGTGTTATACTCGCAATGAGAACCAGTTCCCTGGTACGGCTAGACGCAGATTGTGGTATAATATTAAAATGGAGCGTAAATAAATAAGGTCTTACGTGGAATCATCTGGCGCAGAACAAGGACGGGTGGCAGCCATTAGGAACAAAATAGCAAGCCTTCGGTTCGGTGATGAGCGGGAAATACTTTTGGCACGAATGGCGACACATGGACGTTTCAGTGACTTTATCGTCTGTCTGTTACGAGATCATTAAAATATGCGGAATAGTTCAAAGTGCAATGCGCTCACTTCCCGGCTTCCAGCATGAAATGCGAAGACACAGGAAAGCTGATTCTACTGTTTTGTGGAGCCACACGTCGTCTGGTGGTGAGTCTGAAAGTGACAGTTGCCTTGAACTTACCAATGAATTCACTGTACATTGCTAATAAGACACAGAGACAGTCAGAAATTAAGTAGTTCATTGTAGAATCATCTAAATATCGCAAGAAGTGGCTAGTAATATTTTTAATAATGATCCCCGACAGGGGCAAAGGATTTTTCGTCTAGCCTCTGGGGCCCACCCGGCCTCCTATCCAGTGGGTCCTCCCCCGGGGGTAAAGCGCGACCGTGTCGTATCCCTGGCAGGGACTCCATGGGCCCCGGACTCCCCGCGTCAGGATACGAACTGTAGTTTAGCCGAGCAGTTGCTAATTTGATCAGATGGCCTCGACGCTACTGAGTAAGGCAGCGTTTAAGGGCGAAAGCACAAGAACAATCTTCAATCGATTCCTTTATTACGAATGAGATTAAAATGAAGAAGGTTGCACAGATTTACTTGTGCTGAGACTCCTGGATATGCCTTGAGTTCCCCATTTGATTACCGCTGTCACATTTTTCTATTACTCTGTTTGTACCTTAACTAAATTCAAGTTCCTAGTTTTGTGTATTTTGTGGTAATATTTTGTACTTATTCATTAAAATACATAAATGTACCTTACAAAGTACCATGAATAAATAAATACATCTGTTAACTGAAACCATCGTCTGTTCCTTCACGACATTTGAAAAGGTTGGTACTTCCCTAAGGAACATGGCATAATTACCCGGTATATCGGGGCAACTCAGCAAAATGTACTTTTTGCAATTTTTTTAAAATATCACACGCAGATCAGAAATCGATACAAAATTCTCAGTGTGTTGGCTTCCAAATGACGATTTTCTAAATGACGTTCATGAAGCAAAACATTTAATCTTCCCCTGAAGACGGTTTCGTAACTCGAAACATGTCGCCACAAGTGGATTCATTTAATACAAGACGCAAGGCGAAACTGTTGTGTGTTGATGAATGGTAATATTTTAGATAAAATTAAACGTCTGTAAAATAATTAATTTCAAAAAGACTTCTTGAGCAGAAAATAACGAGGAGAAATAATTTCCCCTTTTTCGCTGCAAACAATATTTCTCTTTATTTGATTTTTTGTAGTTCCTACATCAATTCCTAGTTTTCTACATAATTTTCGTAAGGAAAGAAATTAAAATGAATGTGTTCATCGTGGTTGTAATAAACTGCAAACTACTGATTTTCCTGTGCCAGTCCAGGTTCGTAGTTCGATTCTCTGACGGGCTGAACCTTGAGATGAGGGGTAAACCAGGCTTTGGCATGTTAATCCGTTTTATACAAACGAAGTTCGCGTGATGAGATTATATTTGGAACGCCTTACTTCCTCCAAATGTGATTGATTTTATGAATTTTGGCATTGATTAATGTATTAAATTTGAAGAGAGTAGCGACAATCAGTTTCTTGAACGTCTTTCCTCGAGAGCTTCCGTGACACTCACAAAGCTTTCGCCTCGTAAAAGTTGTTTACGAGGCAAAAACTTAAGCCTTTCCAGATATAGAATGACGTTTGCCCTAGAGCAGTCTCCTCACTGCGATTGGGACCAATGAAATTCGAATGTGGCTTTTCGGAGCGTTTCCGACGTTTTGGGGGACGAATCGGATCGCCGCATTCAATTCAAAATTTAGGACCAGTTACTGTGATAGCGCGCTTGTGTTGTGTTGGACTTCAAGTCGTACATAAACAGCCGATTCATTGCACAGCCTGAATATCAACATAATTGTGTCTTTGCATCAGTGCGTCTCAATTCGTGAATAAATTGAGTGATTTCAACAACTGTGTCGTCAAGAATTGCACCAGCTCAGCGACTTCGCTGCCCTCCCGCGAGCGCCGCTCCAATTAAGGCCTCTCCGTTTATTACCTGAGAGTCGGAGATCCTCGCCCACCGACTGATCCTATGTCAGGGTATCCTGAGAAAACCTTTAACCCTCTCCACGCACCAAAGTAAGAAACGTTGTAACCACACCAGCGCCAGCCTAGCTACTGGGGTTGAACCCGTGGCTACATCAGCAGAAGGACGAGTGTGTGTGGAAGGACGGTTATTTTCCAAACCAACATTTTCTTGCATTTCTCCTCCTTCATTTTTGCGTTTCTCCTCCATCGATTTGTCTTTGTGTTTGTAGGCGTAATCCCTTGCATTCGGTAGGTTCTCGATGACACAAGTCGACATCTGAAATCTACGAACATTCATGTCTGCCGCCTTGTGCCTGCAATTTGAAATGTTAAAAGTGAAAACAAACAATCTTCTATCTTCCATCCGTATTATCTACACTCAAGTCAATTTTTATCACATTTCTCTGACAAAATTACAGAAAATATGTATGGGGTTCTAAAATATCAGAGATTTCAATATCGAATAAGAATAAAAGAATTATCTTTGGGAGTCGTAAAATGTTTTGCCCTAAAAATATCCATGTCTGATAGGCTGGCTCTGCCTTTGGGTTTAATGGGAAACTGCTTGAAGCTAAGGGCACAGCTTCCACCGAAATGTCGTTGCTTGTATTTTGTTTCCAGAAAACCTTAACAAAAGTTCCCCCAATCGGAATTCAATGCACGATTGCCACACAATATTTCAGAACAGTTCCCACGTGATCTTTCTTTTGCTCATGCGCATAGAACAACGGCCAACGCACTATTATAACGTAATACATTTTATTACATCGAAGTGGAGGGAGAGGTTATGACTATTTTAAGACGCTGTCACATGACTTGTGTTCTGCGCTAACTACGTTTGGTACATTTCATTAAGCCATTAGCTTAGGTCAGAATAATAAATTTAATTACACGCTTTCTTTGGAGAGATAAACGTGTCTTGTTTGAGACATGAACCCTTGACAATATTTCCCTCTAAAAATTGTTCTGGAGAGGTTCTGTTGGACGTAAGACAAACAAAAGCCAAAATAAAATGAATTTCTGTGGGATTTCTGGCTCTTCTTCAAACACTTATGAAGAAATTTGTATTCTGAGATGTTTTTGGAGCTGCTTACTAACTCCGTCAACAGATGACAGGAGACTGCGTGGTCAAACACGCCAAGAGACAGCCATTTTAAAATAAACGTCCATCAGAAATGGGAACATGATATGGATAGGCGTCGTTAAACCTGAAGGCCTAACACTTTGACGAAAGGCGAAGATTATGGCGATGCTGATGTGCTTAAAACCAGACACTTCCTGCCCAAGAGAGTGCCACTGATCAAGGAAACTTAGTCCAAGAGCTTCTTATTAATGCAGTCACAGCTTACGTCTGATTAGCATTTCCTAGTCATTCGCCCTCTGATTTAACCAATCAGCTTGACCGCAACGTCGCCCTGCCTGCTCTCATTCTACCCCTCTCAGCCACCTTTCGCGCGTTTATTCAAGGCCCTGAGTAAGCAGTAAGAACCTCTGAAACGTCGGTCACTACATGGCGCAGCATCCGCAAGATCGCGGATATTTGACCGGAAATATTTTACTTCCGAGAGCTTTTCGAAAGCAACAGTTTGTGATTATACAGCTCTGAACAACCAAACAAAGAATCAAACAAACAAAGAGACAAACCATTGATCTTCCTTGTCATCGAAATATGCGACGTGGGATTCTAATTTAGTCATCTTATAATAATAACTGATGACGAAGATCGTGTCGTCCATCACTTCTGCGTGGAGTTCATCGTAATAGAAGTTCATGGCAGGGATCTCGGTCCACGTGTTTTCTGTAGGGTCGTACTTTTCGGTATAGAGCTGGGTTGATTCTCCGACGTGTCCTCCTGCACACACACATTCCGTAAAAGGTCACAGGATATAAAAAAAGGTGCCAAAGGGAAGTTATTCTAACCCCACTCAGCGGGGCCCTTCTTGATATTCATTACTCTGTCAAGTGGCCACGAAATGTTTGGCTTTTATGGAGCCACAAGATTCATTACCTTATTCACATAAGTCGGTAGTTGAACCCCTCCCACATACTCTAGTTCCTTAAAAACATTTTAATATTATCCTTCCTTTTACGCCAATGTATCACAAGTGGTATCTTCTCTTCAAGATTACCAATTACAAATTTCTAGATGTTAGTATTTCCAGTAACTTCGATGCTTCACACTCCGGCCGTCTTACAAACGGATTTACGCTCTTAAAATTGGTAATTCCGTAAAAGGAACGAATGAATTAAATACAACAAAGAAAATTCATTCCCTCTTGCATTGTCAGTTTTTGTACCAGGAACAGCTACAATTTTATTTTCGTCCTTGTAGCATCAGGAAAT